>NW_020292165.1:0-146262 GCF_003184845.1 Aspergillus ibericus CBS 121593
CCCCCTCCCTCCTCCACATTCTCCCCTCCCTCCCCCGCACCACCTACATCCAAACCATAACCACCACTCTCATCCCCACCATCCGCACCCTCCACCAGCACTCCAAAATCCACACCATCATCTCCCTTGGCGGAAGCTGCGGCACCGCCATCGCCACAACACTCATGCGGGAGGCCCTCCCCATCGGATTTCCCAAGGTGATGGTCTCCACTATGGCGTCGGGGGATGTACAGCCGTATGTTCAGGAGACGGATATCACCATGATGTATAGTGTTGTGGATGTGGCGGGGATGAATGGGATTTTGGAGAGGGTGTTGAGGAATGCGGCGGCGGCGGGGGAGGGGATGGCGAGGGCTTACTTTCAGGGTTGTGTCGAGGGGGGAGAAGAGGGGGATGGGGATGCCGATGGGGGAGAGGGAGGTGGAGGAGGGAAGAAAAGGATCGGGATTACGATGTTTGGAGTGACCACGCCGGGCGTTACGAGGATTCGGGAGTTTCTTGAGGATCATTACCGAGGACAGTCCAACGAAGAATCAGCAGCAGCAGCAGCAGCATCAGGAGGGGATGGATGTGAAGTCTACGTCTTCCACGCGACCGGAGCAGGCGGAAAAGCCATGGAGCGATTAATCCGGGAAACCCATCTGGATGCGGTGGTGGATTTGACCACGTCTGAGATCGTGGATGAGATCGTGGGCGGGGTGTTAAGCGCTGGGTCGACACGACTCTCCGCGGCTGCAGAGAAAGGTATCCCGCAGGTCGTCAGTCTGGGAGCGTGCGATATGATCAATTTTGGGACCCCCGAGACGGTCCCGGAGCGGTTTGCGGGGAGGCGTATCTATGAGCATAATCCGACGGTTACTATTGTGCGGACGGATGAGGAGGAGAGTCGCAGGGTGGGCAGGTTTATTGCGGACAAGTTGAAGCAGGCGATACGGCCAGACAAGGTGGTGGTGTTGATACCGGAAGGGGGCCTGAGTATGATGGACGTGCCGGGGCAGCAGTTTCATGATCCCCAGGCGAATGAGGCCCTCTTTGACACCCTGGAGAAAGAGTTGCAGAATACTGGAATTACGGTCACTCGACACCCCCGCGATGTCAATCATCCCGAGTTTGCACAGGCCGTAGGAACCACCTTGATTAAACTATTGGATGGTTCATAGTATTACAAGACAGACAAAGATTCAATCAATTAACCTATGTAGTGGTATCATCCGCACTGTTGAATGCAATACTCCACCCTGTATCCAGAAACCAGCGACTTTTATTTGCCGTTGAAGACAATGCTTTTGAGCCCCATGTTGATAAAGAACCCTTTATGTCGTCGTAACATCGTGAATGTTGAAGCTAGGTCAGGTCTTAAGTAGTTTAGTAGCGGTAGTGGTCGGCCTTGAAAGGTCCAGTCACCTCCAGACCCAGGTACTCGGCCTGGACCGGGGTGAGCTTGGACAGCTTGCCGTTGACGTGCTCCAGGTGGAGCAGAGCAACCTGCTCATCCAGCACCTTGGGGAGCACGTACACACCCACGGGCTTCTTGCCCGAGGTGCCGAACTCGACGTACTTCTGGCCAAAGGCAACGTCCTCGGCCTTGAACAGAGCAATCTGAGCCAGGACCTGGTTGGAGAAAGAGCAGGACATGACGAAGGAAGAGTGGCCAGTGGCACAGCCAAGGTTGACCAGACGACCCTCGGCCAACAGGATGATGTGACGGCCGTTGGCCATGGTGTAGCGGTCAACCTGGGGCTTGATGTTCTGGACCGACTTGGCGTTGGCCTTGAGCCAGGCAACGTCGATCTCAATGTCAAAGTGACCGATGTCTGATTCGTTAGCAACAGATACAGAGAGGGAAAGGGGGGAAGCATACTGCAAACAATGGCGTCGTTGCGCATCACTTCAAAGTGCTTGCCAACGAGAATGTCACGGCAACCGGTGGTGGTGACAAAGATCTGACCCTGGGGAGCAGCCTCCTCCATGGTGGTGACCTCGTAACCCTGGACAGCAGCCTGGAGGGCGTTGATGGGGTCAATCTCGGTGACCAGGACGCGGGCACCCATGCTGCGCAGGGCATCGGCACATCCCTTACCGACATCACCGTAACCGGCAACGACGGCAACCTTACCGGCAATCATGACATCGGTGGCGCGCTTGATACCGTCAATGAGGGACTCACGGCAACCGTACAGGTTGTCGAACTTGGACTTGGTGACCGAGTCGTTGACGTTGATGGCGGGGACGAGGAGCTTGCCCTCCTTGAGCATGCGGTACAGGTGGTGAACACCGGTGGTGGTCTCCTCGGACAGACCGTAGCAACCCTGGAGCTGCTCGGGGTACTTCTGGTGAACGAGGGAGGTCAAGTCACCACCGTCATCGAGGATGAGGTTGAGCTTCTTGCCATCCTTGAAGGAGTTGAGCTGCTGCTCCAAGCACCAGTTGTACTCCTCCTCAGTCTCACCCTTCCAGGCGAAGCTAGACCCGTTAGCGAGGCCGTGGCAGCAGCGGTAGCGAACTTACACAGGGACACCGGCGGCGGCAATGGCGGCAGCGGCGTGGTCCTGGGTGGAGAAGATGTTGCAGCTGGTCCAGGTGACCTCGGCACCAAGAGCAACGAGGGTCTCGATGAGGACAGCAGTCTGGATGGCTAGAAGAATTAGATGGAGTCAACGATACCGAATAGGAGACATACTCATGTGCAGGCAACCGGCAATGCGGGCACCGTTCAGAGGCTGATCAGCAGCGTATCTGCGGCGGATGGCCATGAGACCGGGCATCTCAATCTCGGCGAGCTCAATCTCGCGGCGGCCAAAGGCGGCCAGGGACTAGGATGGTCAATGAGATCCCAGAACTAGGATGGATGAACATACGATGTCGGCGACCTTGAACTTCTGAGCGGGGGCAGCCATGGTTGCTATGTGATGCTACTTAGGTTAGCACGAGCAAGAGACGAGATGAAGAAGCCAGACAGAGGAGTAACAGGTGGCTTACAGGAAAAGGATAAGCAGAGAAAGAGGAGATGGGAGAATGGAGGGGGGGAAGAGAATAAAAGGACTCGGGACAGAAGAGAAGAGGGGACGAAGGATTCAGCAGACTTGGCCAAGGCTGCGGGGCGGCTGTGGTCGGACTTTCTGTTGCTCCGACCTGCGTGCTGACGGCGGCCCTCCTGATTGCTTCAGCAACTCCGTACGGTGTACTATTGATTCGGACCCCGAATGTCCTGCGCCGAATCCTCTCCTGAACGAATCTCCGACTGATCAGCAACGGTCGGAGGGTCCCCAAAACCCCACCTGTTACAACTGGTGCCGACTATCGGACGCGTTGGGCTCCAACCAGGTGGCTACAACTCCAACCAGCTCGTATGCCTTGGGTCTTACATAAGAATCCGGCATCAGCAAGGGATGGAGCCACGTTCAGCATCCTGATAAAGGTTCAAGAATTCAAAGCGCTCCGACCGATCGTGGATCGTCCGTCGAGTGATGCTCCAAAGTAACAGTTCTTATCTCGTAACTCTGTCCACTGTCCAGACAGTTCTGTCCACGTAATTGCATCGCCAACGAGCTCCCTGCAGATCGCCCCTACGGAATGCAGCCAGTCCAGTGACATCAACCGGCTTGCAAGGGGTGTTCACCTTCGTTCACCCCTCGAATCGTTCGTAGAACAACCATACCACCAAGATGAAGTCCGTCTTGACAGTCTTTTATTGTCTGGGTCTATGTCTGCCCGCTCTGGCTACGCCGCTGATGGAAATCACCCTCACCAACTCAACCTCCTGTCAGACCTACGGAGGCGATAGCATAGCCAATCTGGTTTGTCGCGATACAGTAGGTGATTCGGGCCAATTCCAGCTCCAGGCTGATCATTCAGTGCATTGAGCAGGGTGATGGATGGACTGGGGGATACTGTGACGACCAGCAGTAGGTTTATCCTATGTTGAACCAACAATACTGACGATACTAGAATCTGCCATTGCACGTTCAATGTTTAAATGAGCATACCGTGGATGGATCAATAGACACAATCATAACAATTCATTGATAACCTCAGTCCATGTCAAACCCCATCATTAAACCGGTAAAAGTTCATCCATCTCTACACAAGATTAGCCTCGTACCAGCTTCCAGAAAGCGCACCCACCTTATCATACGGCCGGGACGAGTCTGCAAAGCGCAGATCGGTCGCCAGCCGAATCACATTGTCCGGATCATTGTTCACCGTCGACGCGTGGATCTACCTCATCAGCATCAGAATTCAATCGCCGCGGACAACATACCATATGAGGCTTGTGCAGCACCACATCCCCCGCTTCGTAGGCCGACACCAGCCAGCGACGCCCGTGCTGCTTGGCAAACTCCGCCGGATTCTCCGACAGCATCCCCGTGGACATCATATTCGAGTTGAACGCATACTTGGCCTCTTCCTCTGTCAATCCTGCCGCCACGGCCTTGGCCGTAAAGTCATCCTCGATCTTCATGCCCACAGAGTCACCTACACCCGTCAGTCTCATCCATCTGATGTCTCACATCACCTACTATCTTCCAGATAGATCAACCCTCCTCCCGTCAACTTGATATCCCCGATGGGCACCCATGCCGTCACACTGGTCGGCTCGCCATGTCGGATAAAGATCTGATCGTAGTGCACCCCAATCGGCTTCGTAGCAGGGATGTTGTTCCGCAGGAGGGTGCGTTTGAACGTCAAAGTATTCTGTCCCCAGCCAGTAAACTTGGCGATAAAGTCATACAAAGCAGGATGCTGACACAGCTTCTCCGTATACCAATCCTTGTAGTGGGCTTCGATGGCGCGATCGACAAACTGGGCGGCGCTCTCTCCGCCCGGGCGGCCGTTGCCGCCTGCAGCGCCCGCCCCGATCCCCGGGTAGTCATCGGGGGTCTTGTCGGGGTTGAAGATGCCCTCCACAGGGTCGGAACCGTCCTTCAAGACCCCGGTAGGGGCCAGGTAGCTAAAGTATTGTCTGCGGGCTTCGAGGACGTCTTCGCGGGGAAGCACTTGCTTGAGGAAAAGGTAGCCATCTTCATTGAAGCGTTGGCGGAGTTCGTCGAGGGGAAGGTTGGGGTCGGAGGGCCGCAGCAAGGCGGCGTTCTCGGAGGTCAGTGGACCGTCGCTGACGGTCAGAGTCTGAGACAATACACCAGGCATTGTGATGAGGTGATGATCGATGGGAGGATCTGATCAGACCAGGCCTGGGTTTATATCCCTTTGCACCCTTTGTGACGTATAAGGGTCTGGGATGCCCCGCATTTGCGGATTGGCAATCCATCCAGCAGGGAGACATTACTTATTGAAGACTGTGCTGTGTCCTGCGTGCTGTGTACTGAGTACTAGTATTGTCGATTGCGAGGGATCGGGATCAGGATCGACCCCACCTCCGCGTGGAAAGATACTCCTTTGAGGGGTGCGGGCAGTCCCACCGCGGGCAATGTTGCCCCTTCGGGCCAGCCCAGGCCCCAGGATCCGATCCGAGATGGATGGAGGGATGGCCAGGCACCCAATGGCTTCATCAAACAGCAATGCATTAATCACGGGGTATAAACTCTATACATAAAAGGCACCATCAGAAATGCGATCCAACCACGGTTACGCCTCCTCCCACTCGGCAATCGACCACGTCCCAACTCCCTCTCCCACCACCAGTCGCAGCGTGGTAAATTCAATCCGCTCATACAATTCGCGCGCTGCTCCACGTGCTCGCTTATGCCACGGGCCCGTTCCTCCCAGGCGCGCATCCTCCCGACTACGCCAGATGCCTACTGCAGTCAGCATATATACGATGACCCCAACTATCGGAGCACTCACAAGTAGCCAGGTTCCGTCTCTCTTCATCCTTCGTCCCAAACCAGTACTTCAGTAATCCCCCGCTGGCCGTCGCCTCTTGATGTGAATGGGCATCCAGCGCGTGCAACCGCTCCGGGTCAGCGTCCGCACGCAGGACCGATCGAAACACCACTACATAGAAATCTTGCGAAGTCCAGTGATACCCCCCGGCCTGAGACAATGAGCGCAGAAAGTCGAACACGGCCGTCCAATTGAATGACTCCGTGTAGGGGGCTGTTGCATAGTCTGGCCGGATGGGCTGGAGGATGGTCAACGCCTTGGCGAGTAACTGGTTGGGGTGATCGAGTCGGCGCAGGTCCAGCAGGTGCGCTGGGTCGTTGTACGGTGATACGATGAGTCGATCATCCGACAAGGCCGTCGTGGGAGGTCCGAATCGCAATTGCAGCGAAGCGGAGGCGTGGAATTTGAATGCATCCGGGTCGGTCGTGATGAGCGTATGGTGGAAAAGCGAGTGAGATGAAGCCTTCACGGGGACGGCCTCTGACTCCACCGTTGGGACAAGAGGTTCGACGATGCCGGGGGCCATGATCTGCTTCCGTCTATCTGGAATCACAACGCTAAGGAACGACAATAACGACTGTATGCCAAAGGGGAGGGAGAGAGAAAAGTCAGAATCAGTCTGAACAGGAGTGGCATTTTAAAAAACGGTGAAAACAGGTCAACCACGGAATATCAAGCACGACAGGCCCACCGGATTCACGCCCATGGAAGAAGATTCCTCCAAAAGCACGCCATATGCCGCGGTCGAGTCGGTCAGCCGGAATGTTCCACAGCCGGTGCATGATTGAATTTTGGTCTGGCCGTGCCTAGATGATCGTCGGCTAGTTTATGCTTATCATCGCGTCCCCAGGATTCAATAATTCACTATACCAAATGACGAGTCGGGATGATGTTGAACCAGGAACGGTCACTTGATCCGTCAGCTGCCATAAAGGATAAAGAAACCAGGCCACGCGATGAAACGGTGCTTCTCATTGTTCTTGCCACATTTTTCATCAATTAGGTTTTGCTTTCGGAACGATCGCACGACATCTCTCCCAGGCTTGCGCCATCTGTGGGTGCGCTGCCATCGCCAGCCAAGAATTTCACCATCCGCCTGAACCATGGCAATCAATTGTGTGGTTCACGCGGAACCGACACCCTTGCGCCAATGCCGGCACTGTCGCGCAGATTCAGAAATAGCACTGGTATTTGATTTAATCCTATCATACAGTTCTTGATGGTATCATGAAACCCGGTTATAACGCCTTGTGAATGCTCGTAACCCTAAAAAGATAGCCGCTCGTTACTGCTTCATCGGCGGCGGTGGCGGGGCCATCTTGCCCTCGCCGGTATCAACCTTTTTCTTCGGAGGCAAAGCCGGAACCTTAAAGCCTCCACTTCCCCCCTGAGGCGCGGTGGTCTGGCCACCCACCTGGGTGAAGGTGCCGGACTTGAACCATCGGTCCTCCTCCGCCTTGCGCTTCCGACTCAATTCCGCTTGCACCTTGGGGTCAACCAGCTCCAAGCCTTGCACGGGCGTGAAAGCGATAGTACTGGCAGTGCCTGCAGACCCTCCCAGAGAGGTGCCAATGCCCGAAGTCCGCAGACCTTTGGCGTGCAGCACGCTCGCCGTTCCACTGGCACCAGGACCGAATGCGCGGAGAGAGGTAGATGTGCCACTGACGGGGGTTGCATTTCCCCATCCCTTGTTGTTTTTGCTGAGCTTCGCCCGGGTTCTCTGATCGATCTGGGTCGCACGGATCCGCCCATCGTTCTGCTGACCGAGCATACCCAGTCCGACCGTTCCCTCGCCAGTACCATACCCAACTTCTGCCTCTTCCCTACCGAAAGCAACCCGATTCTGCGCCTTACGGAGCTCCGTCATAGCGACCGCTTCCTTGGCCTTTCGAGCCCGTCGTCCACCTCGCTTGCGGGACGGCTTGTCATCCGGGGCCGGTAGCGCCTTCACACCCGAGTTCGGCGCGGGCTCCGTGAGTTTCTCCAGTCGCTGGAAACACTGCTGTTTCAGCTCTTCACCCAAGGAGCCATCGGGACTGTATTTGGAGACGTCCGCTCGAGTAGCGAGGACCATCTTAGCAGAGACGATGCGGATAGCCTGCCGCTTAAGATCGTTCGGAACACCCTGGATGATCGGCGAGTTGTAGAGAAAGCCCTGAGATCGGATACCGATATTCGTAGCAAAGCCCAATCCTTCCGATCGCTTTGAGCCCTGGGCAGCCAGGTTACACGCGGGTATCTTCGCCAGCTCGAGTAGTCCTCCTGTTTGGTTCAAGAACTGCGCGGCCGTCTCCGGTCCGATCAAAGCCGCCAGGTTGGGAGCAATCTGGCTCATCCGCGACTGAATGCTCTCTGTAAGGGCCGTCCGTTCGCGATCAAGCTTCAAAATCCGCTCGCAGGTATCAAGCACTGTCTTCAACTCGGATTCCGTCATCTCCCGGCCGCGGGTGGTCGTACCCTCCACCGCAACTACCATCAGAGACGGGCCGTCCAGGATCGACCGCAGTGGCACGCCAACCATGTTGTCCGGGGAGGTCGACAGGGCTTTGATGTCGTTGAGCGGGCCATTTTTCAAGATGGCAACGGTTTTCGCGTAGTCGATAGGCGTGGTGACAAGCGTCTCTAGTTCAGGGAATCGGATCGAGTAGTGGTCGCGTAGCACTTTGTGTAGGCGGGTCAGTTCGTCGGCGGTCGACAAGGCGACGTCAAACTCATTGGTAACCTCGGGGGCCTGTGCCAGCTGCTCCTCATCCACACCCTCCCCCTCGAGACCATCGTCCAACTGGAGATCCTCGTCATCGTCTTCGAAATCTCTCAGCAGCTCCTCGGCGTTCGACATGATGGCAAGCGGTGACGTGACCAGCAAGCGAGCTGTGAACGCAGGATAATAAGATGGAATGAGGTTTCCGCAACTGCTTGCTTTTGCCGCTGCCGATGCTGCTGAGTCAGCAACGGCTCGAGGTGGCGCGACGGACCACTCCCGCAGCGTGTCCGACTTTGGCTCAGCGCCGATCCAGAATCTCAACTGCGCCAACCTCGACTACCGTGACGGTAGCCAGCAACGCCATTGGTTTGGTCTATCCGATCGTGTCTTCATCGGACCCGACTTGCCCATCCCACGCCATCAGATACCTCTGACCGGGTCGATTTTAACCACACCAGCCACGATGGAGTCGTCTCGCGGCCCTCCCCGGGTCAAGAACAAGGCCGCGGCGCCTGTCCAGATCTCAGCGGAGCAGCTGCTTCGTGAGGCCGTGGACCGCCAGGAGCCCGCGTTGCAGGCCCCGACGCAACGCTTCGCCGACTTGGAAGAACTGCACGAATACCAGGGTCGCAAGAGAAAAGAGTTCGAAGACTATGTGCGCCGAAACCGGATTAACATGAACAACTGGATGCGCTATGCGGCATGGGAACTGGAGCAGAAGGAATTCCGTCGGGCGCGTTCGATTTTTGAACGGGCGCTGGACGTCAGCCCGACCTCCGTGGTACTGTGGATTCGCTACATCGAGTCGGAGATGCGGAATCGCAACATCAACCATGCCCGGAACTTGCTCGACCGCGCCGTGACGATCCTTCCCCGGGTGGATAAGCTCTGGTACAAGTATGTCTACATGGAGGAGACTCTGGGCAACGTCCCCGGCACGCGACAGGTCTTTGAGCGGTGGATGTCATGGGAGCCGGAGGAGGGCGCTTGGAGTGCATACATCAAGCTGGAGAAGCGGTACAATGAATTCGAGCGGGCGCGGGCCATCTTCCAGCGGCTCACAATTGTTCACCCCGAACCCAGAAATTGGATCAAGTGGGCGAGATTCGAAGAGGAGTATGGCACGAGCGATCTGGTGCGGGAAGTCTATGGCATGGCGATTGAGACGCTGGGCGAGGACTTTATGGACGAGAAGCTCTTTATTGCGTATGCGAAGTTCGAGGCGAAACTCAAGGAGTATGAGCGTGCTCGGGCGATCTACAAGTATGCCCTGGATCGACTCCCTCGTTCCAAGTCCATGACGCTGCACAAGGCCTACACGACCTTTGAGAAACAATTTGGCGATCGGGAAGGCGTGGAGGACGTGATCCTGTCGAAACGCAGGGTTCAGTATGAGGAGCAACTGAGAGAGAACCTGCGGAACTACGACATCTGGTTCGACTTTGCCCGGCTCGAGGAGACCTCGGGCGATCCCGACCGGGTTCGCGACATCTACGAGCGCGCCATCGCGCAGATACCACCCTCGCAGGAGAAGCGACACTGGAGACGGTACATCTACCTCTGGATATTCTACGCCATCTGGGAGGAACTGGAGGCCAAGGACGTCGAACGGGCCCGTCAGATCTACAACGAGTGCCTGAAACTCATTCCCCACAAGAAGTTCACTTTCGCCAAGATCTGGCTCATGAAGGCGCAGTTTGAAATCCGACAGATGAATCTCCAAGCGGCCCGGAAGACGCTCGGCCAGGCCATCGGCATGTGCCCCAAGGATAAGCTGTTCCGGGGATACATTGATCTAGAACGCCAGCTGTTCGAGTTCGTACGGTGCCGGACGCTGTTCGAAAAGCAGATTGAGTGGAATCCGTCCAACAGCCAGTCGTGGATCAAGTACGCCGAGTTGGAGCGCGGCCTGGATGATACCGACCGTGCGAGAGCCATCTATGAGCTTGGCATCGACCAGGCGACTCTGGATATGCCCGAGTTGGTCTGGAAATCATACATCGACTTTGAGGAGTACGAGGGCGAATACGACCGAGTCCGACAGCTCTACGAGCGTCTTCTGGAGAAGACGGACCACGTCAAGGTCTGGATCAACTACGCGCGGTTCGAGATCAACGTGCCCGACGAGGAGGAAGAGGAAGAAGAGGAGGAAGAACGGCCGATCAGCGAGGATGCCAAACGACGTGCTCGCGCCGTGTTCGAGCGGGCCCACAAGGTGTTCAAGGACAAGGATCTCAAGGAAGAGGTAAGCCGCCCACTCTCAGATACCACCCATGCCAGTCTAACTGTTTTACAGCGCGTGGAACTCCTCAACGCCTGGCGATCATTCGAGCACACGCACGGCTCGCCGGAGGACATCGACAAGATCGAAAAGCAGATGCCGCGGCGGGTCAAGAAGCGACGCAAGTTGGACGACGACCGGTACGAGGAGTACATGGACTATGTATTCCCGGCGGACGACCAGTCGGCGGCGAATCTGTCGAAGCTGCTGCAAAGAGCACACCAATGGAAGCAGCAGCAACAGGGTGGCGCATAAGATACTTATATTCCGTAGGGGTGACATACATAGTAGGGTTATGGCAGAGATACCTAATAATCCGTTGACTCCAACCCTACCTCGTAACACCGGTAAAGGGTTGAACAGAGTCGATCCCTCCAAGCCAGTATCCCAGAACAAATCAATCTACCTATACCCACCATCTCCCAAACCACCTATCCTAATATTCCTCTATACTCGGTCCCATCACATAACCAACCCCCACGTACCTATCATCACATACCAACGTCTTCCCTTCCATTCACTTATCCACCACCTCAATTCCAGGAACATATAGCCTAATCCTCCAGCTCAACCCCATCACCGGGACGATGGCGCATCTGGGAGCGCGTCAGACTGAAGATCTGGAGGTGGCCGGTTCAAGCCCGGCTCGTCCCATTCTTCTTTTTTTTCCTTTTCTTTTTCTTCAACTTTTGTTGTTGTTGATGTTATTTTAGTCATGCTCCACTCACCCTACCTGGTTGATAGAAGTAAGTGGTTTTGGTTTTTTGTACTCTGTAGAGATGGGGGGCTTAGGGTGGGGCATGTCTATTTGGTAGGTGGCGGGGATGGGGTGGATTCTTGAATATTGGGTAGGGTTTGGGTTTTAGGATGGAGGAGTGAGGGGAAAGGTACTTGGGGTATTCATATTATTAGGAACTGGTTAGTTTATGATGATATGTAAGGTTTGAAGTCCATACGTAAAGTTAATGTATCAATCACGTTTGGGAGGAAGGGAAGTATTAGGTTAGCAGTCTGTAGAGGGAGGTAACCAAAGGAAAGCTGCATACAGTAAGCACGCAAACAGGTAAAAGGCAGCAAAATTCTCACCTAAGTCTTCTTTATGCCGACTTTCCATTCTTCTTCTTTTTCTTTATCGCCGGCTCCTCAGGTTCCTCGCGAGCTTCCTCGCGAGCCTTCTCGACGAACTGACGTCGAGCCTCCTCATATCGCTCTTGAGTCAATTCGTGATGCTCGAGTAGGACCTGCGCTTTGGCTAATACCGCATGCTGCAGGTTATCACCAAGGTCGAATGCCTCTACCGCCGGGTTCAGAATCCCTAAGATTCGACGCCCGTCTAATGATGGATCCTCCTCGTTTTCGGGAGTTCGATGCTTGGTCTGGGTAACTACGAGCTCGGAGGTCCGATTGAGAGTGGCTCCCAGACTCGCGAGGGTCTTGTATTGGTAGGACCCGTAGTTCGAACCTAGGGTAAACGCCGCCTGATCAGCGAACCGATAGACCTCTAGCAGCGCCTTCTCGCGTTCCTCTGCCTGTTCGGGCTTCACGTCTCGCAGGAGCATCTGGAATGGCCGGCTAGAAAGCATGGCGGAGGTGAATGACGAGACGGCTTCTTCGCGCCGCTTTTGAGTCTGCTGGCAAAGTTCGAGGTCTGTGGCCTGGTTTGGGAGGGTGGAGTGGGAAAGACGGACGGTTTCTGTTTTCCGACGACTGGCTCGAAGGGGGTTTGCTGTCGTTTGGGGTCAGTATTGAAGAGAAGCAGAGAAGAGAAGCAGAGAAGCAGAGAAGCAGAGAAGCAGAGAAGCAGAGAAGCAGAGGAAGAAGGGTTTGACATGCGGGTGATCATCTCACTTTTTAAGAATTGCTGGTATAGATGCTGCAGACGCTGTGCACAGGATATCGAGCTTTCGATTTCGTCGTGCTGATCCGTGTCGCCCTCAATGAACCAAAATGGATTTTCGAAGAACCTTTCCATGAGGTCCTTGGTCAACATCGTTTGGGCGACCAAGTTCAGCACGTTTCGACGGATCGGATACGGAAACGACCCCATCAGGGTATCCCAGTCCAGATCCTGCACCCAGTAACCCGCTAGGCGATCGAGGATGCCCTGCTTGTCATCGGCGCTGAGTTCTGCAAGGTCGACCAGCTTCCTCAAGGCATAACTCTGGCACCAGGTTTGCGCGGAGAACAAAACGCCGTCCAATTCCTGGCTCATGTCCTGGGGAACACAGGACAGCCAGGCAAAACCTACCGATCTCAGGATTCTAAGTTGTCGACCATACTCCTTGCGGTCAATGTTTGCTACGTCCTGGAGAGTTGCAACTTTTTGTTCGAGATCAGCAACTCGGTTCTTGAGGACGGCGTTTTCGGTCTGGGGGGAGGTTTCTTTGTCTGGGAGAGGGTCCGTATCGCCGGATGCCTCCTAGAGCAACAATCAGTCATCTTCTCTATAGTGGTCCAAGGAATCCTTACCCTGGCTGGGATTTCGTCCATGATGGAAGTTGGGGATGTGTAGAAGATGATGTGCAGGGTGTAGCGGGCAGAGGATACGAAAAAGCCGGGGGATGGGAAGGACTCTTTGTTCCCTCTTTTCTTCTTTCTTTCAGCCCGCTTTGAAACTAGGTATCCCAGTCGACATACTACCCGGGAACCTATTCAAATATGTCTAGCATGCAATGAAGCTGAAAAGTTATCACATCTACAAGTAATTCCAAAAGCTCTTGGTGGCGTTACTGTCCAGCGACAAAATGCCGGCTCAATTACGATGTCTCCTGTAAAGGACTGCATGCAATCCTGTCTCTCCGTCGAGAGGTGTGGACGATCGTTCAACCTCACTGGCTACTGAAGAAGGCGAGTGCTGCCCAGCTAAATGTCTTAAGTACTCGGGCTAACGCTGTAGAAGGAGAACCACCATGACGCAGCCCATGCCACTGGGCCCACCATTGCAGAATTGCAGACACGTGCGAGTTGATGCGCCTCCCTGTAGACTGTCCGACGTGACGCCTGATTGTGCAGGAGACACACGACGTCTCTATAATATCTCTACTTCTGCCACCTTCCTCTCGAATGGATTTCTGGAAATCAAGTTTACGCCGGGGCATACAATTTGCAGGAGACAGAGTCAATGGGTATAGACTGCAGGATACTGACAATTCCTTGTTTCCTACAGTTGGGATATGTAGCTAGATTGGCAATCCTTAATGAATTAATTATATTTTCGATCTACTTTACAAGTCGGATTCACACCCTTCCTCTCTTCTTTATGATTGTCGTTCACCGCAAACGCCCAGCTATCGTGGCCTTGCCTTTTTCTTTTTCTTCTTACGCCCTTCTTATAGGGGAGACCGTTGGGTAAGATTTCTCATGGCTGGTATGATTGGAATCTTACTTTCTTTTCTTATTCCTTGGTCGTATTCTTTTCTCTTAAAAAAGAAGAAAAGAAATACTTTCGCAGTCATTGACTTAAATGGACGGGTGTGTGTTGGGGGGGGAGCTTGGCATGTATGATGGATGGACCGATCACCGACCGAGATGGTATGAGATACTTTTCTGGGATAATGCGGAAAGTTTAGGCTTTAGTATACGATGACCGAAGTGATCCCTCATGTTCGTGAATACCTCATTTCAATTGGTAGTGTCGTGTTATTTCTATCAGTCTTTCACTCTAGTCCCTCTCGCACGTGATTTGTATAGGCAGTTGTTAGATATCTATACACTGTATAATACATGGTATTGTTCATCTTCAAATTGTAATCATCTATGCTAGATATTCTGGTTATTCATCTCCGTTTGTATATATGTCTCGGGGATCTGTCGGGGGGTGGGGAAAGAAGGGAAGAGGGACATTCGAGGTCGCACAGCATTATACTAATTAGACTCCTCAGGGATAAGGTTTCTTCAGGCCTCAGGGATGATGGTCCGATTTCCCCGGAAAAGGTTATTGGGGTGCAGCATAGTACTATATATGTTATCTGTCATGATGGACGTAGGGATGTATTTATATACTTTTTTTTTTTTTTTTTTCAAAGTGTACTGCTGGACTGTAGGTACCGTAGAAGTACTAGCTGTGTTGGTGGGTTTGGTATTCATTTCCTTCCTATTTTCCTCCTCGTCTTTCTCCCTTTTCTGCATGTGTGTATGTCGTCGGCTGAGTCGGCATGAACCTTGTCCTTCGTACCCGATCAACCAATCACCCTTCTCAAACCCGATGCTTGGGTAGTACTGAGTAGTGAGTACCTCCCCCAACGGCCCCAGTTTCTAGATGACTGTCCTCCTCTGTAACCCGACGAAGACTCGGCGACGGCGCATCTGCATCTCCCGCCTTCGGACCGGACAGTCAACACAAGCGAGAACCATAATCATTCCTGGGGAAAGGGGGTATGATGAAGAAGGGGTGAATAGGTCAGGAAGGTACTTGTTCGTGGGGTGAAGAGGGCTGACTGTTGGTAATCTTTTGACGGAATTACATGGTGGTTCGGGGGGAGTACTATGGTGTGAAGCTAGGTGGTAATAGGCTTTCGTGTAACCTACCTATTATTTGGTGAGAAATGTGGATGTATGTAGAGCGGTGCAGAAGAGACTAAGGGTTTCTTTGGAAATAGATACTTATGATAATATAATGCTATTGAGTTCCCGTCTGATATTGATAGAGGGTCTAATCGGTTCAGACCTCGTATTATAATCGTGGCATTCTGATGTTATCAGTTAAGATTATACCAAGTTCATAATATGAAACAATGCTAGGCCTATCAGAGATACAGTAGGAATGATCTGCAATACTTCTATGGAGAGGATACTAGTACCTGCATAACAGGGGCATTAGGAATAGGAAATAAAGCAATGAATGGAAGCGTACAGTAGATATTCAGCTGAAGCAGCGGAGATCACTGGACTGCTCTCTTTTTGGTAGCCGGACGCCCTCTTCTTTTCTTCCCTTCAAGTTTCTCCTCTGTGAACTGCTTCCCCTCCTTGTCTTCCTTGTTTTCCTCCTCTTCTGCGGTGTCTGCCTTGGTGATTCTTTTTCGTTTCCTTCCCTTCTTATACTCGCCATCTCCATCTGTTCTACTCTCCTCGGTTTCAAGATTTGCTTTATCTTGATTCTTTCTATTCACCCCCCGTTCCTTCTCAATTTTGTTCCACTCGGCTTGCCGCTTCGATTTCTCTTCACAAATTCTTCTCCCCTCTTCCTGTGCTTGTGCGTGCTGCTTCCTGAACATCTTCTGGTGTTGCTCCTTGGACATTGCACCATCCTCGACCACTGCTTTTAACCGTGCCCATCGCTCCTCAATGCCCATTAACGTGGTACCTCGCAGGCGTGACACGGCCGGCTGCGTAATGAACAGAATCCGACGCCCGTCTAGCCTTGGGTCGTCCGGCCATAAACTATGGTTAGGGTGCGCCTTCATCTTATCCGACCGATGAGAGAACAAGGGCGAAGTTAACCGCCCGAGATTCGTATACTCGCAGATCCCACGCGTTTGGCCAACACAGGTGGCCAGCTCTTGGGCTTCCTCGTAGTATGTGACGAGTTTCTCGTCACGGTCCGAGGCGTCGCGGTTCGCCAGTAGCATCCGCAACGGAGGGGAAGCAAGCATAGCGGACGCAAATGACCGGGCTGCTTCCTCGCGTCGTCTCTTCGTATGCAGGCCCAGCATAGTGTTCGGGGCTTGGTCTGTGGTGATCGATTTCGCGAGACGAACGGTCTCCGTCTTCCAAAGTGTGGCGGACCCCGGATTGGCTATGCATCTGGTCAGTATAGAAGGCGGAACGGGTGTGTGTGAAGAGGTCGTCTCACCCTCGAGAAATTGCTGGAACAGATGTTGCAGGTCCTGTGGGAATTTTCCCCGGGAATCTGTCTTGCCTTCAAAGTACCAGAATGGGTTCTCAAGCGATCGAGGGGAGAGACGAGGACAGAGAAAGAACCGGAGGCCCTTTGTTCGTCCCCAGCCAGCCCGGCTCCAAGTAACCTTCAACCAGACCGATCGTCCAAGATGTGAAAGTTCCTTTGAGACAACGGAAGCTGCCGTTGGTACACATCGTCCACCATTGGATTTCCTCGTTTCTTCCCATTCCCCGCCACAACCACAACACTCCTCCTTAGCTCTCTTCCGATCCTACACAATGGCAAATTCGATCATTGTTGCTATTGATGGATAATTGACTCTACTATGGACATACTAAGAATGACCGACGGACTGTATCAAATATATATCTAGTAATTAGGTCATTCAGTACACCTTTCTATACCTCTTCAATAGTTCTTATTAGCTTAAACTTCTCACTACTCACGGGTATTCGATTACTAGTAATTCTATTACTTTTCATTTCTTACTCTCCTATTTCTACTTTAAAGCTATCTTACTACTTTCTTCCTTCTCCCCACTTTTTTAAATACTATCCTTAGAAGAACTTGAAGATTATATACACTATACTTATAAACATATTATATATACCTAATAATAGTTTGTGATTATAACTACAGTTCCTACAGTGACTTCTAATACACATAATAGCTAATATCATCTATGAGTTATAGGATGTAATAGTAATACATATCTATTTAACTAATACTATATCTACGCTTTTAAACTCTTAAGCTAGTAAAAAGCTTCATATTTTACATTCATATAGTATAAAAAGAAAATATAACCCATTCTTCTTATCTTACTATATTTTTTTTCCAGCTGCTAATGATAACTAGCTAGATACTTATTAAGCCAGGTATCCGTGTTATCAAGCCCGTAGGCAGCGCCTCCGGCGCTGCCTTACTACTTGTTGGTAGTACGGAGTAGTACTAATGAAACCAAGTATATGGACCCGTTTTCTCGTATTCCTCCTTACCTAGAGTTTGTTGTCCTACCTATCTACCCCTCCTACAGGCTACTCCCTAAGTATCTAGCTCCCTCAATACGGCGGGCATCTAATCGTAGTGACGTGTCCATAATCCTCCTCCCCGACCCAAGCCTAGCCAAGCTAAGCTAAGCTAAGCTGGGTTGGGTTGGGTTGGAGACGTTGTTTGGCGTACTCGGGATGCTGCTACAGTATGTTGTAGAGGTGTTGTATATACTTGGTCTTTTCAAGGTTGGGTTGAGGGGGTTAGGGTCGGTGGTTGCTTTAGGGTTCTGGGTATACATTCTTATGAGGTATTTGTGGTTGGTGGTGGCGATGGGAGTAGATGGTTCGGTTTGATAAGTCAGGTACTGGTTGAATATTATATGGTTGGTTGGAGCGGGAGTTGAAGTGAAGTGGAGTGGGTTGTATAATCATGCTCATGCGATGATTGCTTACTGGGATGCGATAGAAGGTTGGTTTTCTATGTTTAGAAGAGTAAGAACTATGATAGGGCTGGTAGAGGGTTTGAATTGATGATAAGAATTGTTTATACTCCGTAGAGACACATTATATATAGAGATGAGTGTAGTCCGAACATAATCTAGGCTAGCTACTATCTCATGACTACAATTAGTTATTCAATGAGCAGGCTGAGAAGCTAATATAGGGCCATTGAGTATATCATTGCCTAAACTTATGTTTTCGAGGTTGAAAACATATCTGTATACTGCAATCTGAAGGATTACGTCAGGCTTCATCCTGCCGCCAATCAGCGGCGCCACCCCGAGCGGGGCGGATGAAACTGAACCCACCGGACGGCTCCCCGGCCACGAGTCAGTCTCGCTTCAGGTACCCGGCTCGAACATGACTAGGTCGCTGGTCCGGAGTCGATGGGATATGTGGTCGTCGGACCTATAAATAGACGGGACTGGAAATGTGAGAGATCCCGGAATATTTCCACGGGCGATATCTCCGGCTGCAATGGTGATATCCTAGTCCGGTCGGATTAATTGTACCTGCGTCATCCAGCCTGGCCGCGGCTGTTCCTGACTAGTCCCGTAAACCAATAATCGGGCTGCAGCGGGCACATCCTGGTCGCGCACGAGGACCAACGGTCATTCCATTTATTATGTACCTCCTCCGGGGATACCTGTCAGCTATTCAGTCCGTACTCCGTATTGATGCTCCGTATGCAGTGAGCAGTCCGAATACCCAATTTATATTAATTCAGCAGGGATGCCGCTGACTGATAAGCCCCCAGGATGGGACGGCGTAATCAGAGCACCATCCAGTGGCGGCCGTTGGACCTTGTCATTGCTCCATCCCTCCACGGTCCCCACTCTACATTTGTTTTCCTTTCGCACTTCTCGACATCGCTTCGGATCAAGGCAGCATCATTTTTGGTCCGATGCGATCGCATGTTTCCAGCTTGGTCGGCGAGCCTGGAGGACCAATCCTGCATTGCACGGTATCCTGGTCACTTCCCCTCTGATCTTCAGTTGCGTTCCAAGGGTACGAGACCCGTGGGTAACCAACGAAAGGATGACATTGGGGCCCAAGGGGTCGGACCTATACCTAAACCAGTTCCTGGCCCCTCGACGGGCTGACGGGCTGACTGGCTGACTGACTGACAACCTGGACAGGTGTTGGGTCATCCAACATGTGATGCGGTACATCCTTGCAGCCTCATGCAGGTACACTTCCATCGCCATGTAAGGACCTGTTCGGTTTCCCGGGTCGCAACCAAAATAACCCCCTCGAACGGGGTCGGAGATTATGGTTCAGGCGGGCGGGCGCAGGTCACTCGTGGGCGTCGATAACTTCTAGCTTCCATCTAGGTAGCCTTCTAGATTAACTAGATCCTCGGTAGTCCTTCGCTACTCGATACTTGCATGGCAGGTATGTAGTAGGTACCTGAGCGGGCAGAGTCGTCGTCCTGGATTGGTCGCTCCTGCCCATCGCCGCCTCCTCCTTTTTCGCTCCTTCCCTCCTGGTGTCTCTCCCACTTCACTGCCGTCCCTTCACTGCCTGCACTTGACTTCTTTCCCTTCCCTTCCCTTCCACACTCCCTCCTTCTCCCACCACCAACAGTGCTGTGCACTCCCACTTACGTATTAACTCTCGCTTGCGTTTGACTTTTCTTGATCATTGTCTTATTTTACTGGCTTCCCGTTTCGTTGCCCCCTTTCACATCGCCGATGCTGCCCCGTGCTAGCCGAAAGGGTGAGTGCTAGTGCTGGCCTAAGCTGCCCGCCGTCGTTTCACCCTCCACCGTTCACCCATACAATCCGACCTCCTCTCTGCCCTCTCCTGACACCCTCCTTCTCATCCCTCCGCCCGCTGGCTTTTTGTCCCTCTGCCTGGCTCTGCCTGGCTTCCTATCTCCTTCTTTGCGGCCTCGCTTCCCTTCGTTCTTTCACGTTTGCTGCCGATTTGATATCGTGCACTCCGTCCATCGTTTCTGCTGTCCCCCTGAATTTCCCCAATTGACACCCTCATTGCCAGGCCGCCATTCATTTCTCACCTAAAGCCCATCCCTTTTTCAATCGTATCGGTCGTTCGGGTTTCCATATACCTCATCTCACCAGCATACCGCGCATTCTCGCTTGCGATCCAACCATCCGCTGCCCCATCCCAGCCACTCGCGATCAACCCCGGTGGCACCCTTCGTCCGACCGCGTCGACCATGCGATAGTGTTTCGGCAGTCATCTTTCATTCCTTCTCCGTCCTTGCGCCTGCGTGCTGACCTCGGACGGCTGGTTGTTTCCTGATCGTCTTCGGCTGGCACTCTCGAAGAACCTCTCGTTTCTCCCCCCTTCCTCGGAATCATTCGATATGCTCGTTCCGAAACCCCCTGTGGATTTGGAAGGCCACTGCTCCGCTCTATACGACAACACTCTTTACACCTACTCCGCCAACGGCTTCGCATCGATACCCCTCGAGCGCAATGGAAACTGGACCGAACTGACCATGGGTGAGGCCGTCTCGGATGCGGCGTGTGTGATAGGCGGCACCGATGGCGATGAAACCAAGCAAGCTCTCTACGTAGTCGGCGGAACTGGCTCGTCGAGTCAACCGGGCTTGCAGCGATATTCCTTTCAAGACAAAAAATGGACCACAATCCAACCCCCGCAATCGGTGATGGGGAACCGCACTCGCCACAAGGCCGTCTACCTGTCGAATTCCTCGTCAATCCTGGTTTACGGCGGTCACCAGACCGACGAAGATGTCGCATCCTCCGATACATACGTCCTCAGCACGGTCTCGCCGTACTCCATCGCGGCTCACAATGCGACAGAAGCATCGCCAGCCGTCGCACCGGTTCTCCTGCCCTGGAATGGTCGCGAGGCAGCTTTGGTGGGTGGCACGACAACCCCCAAAAAGGTCCACCTATTCGACCCCACTCTGGGCTGGTACAGCTCCAACGTGACACTAGCCCAATCGCTGTCCACTGGTGTGCAGTGTGCAATCCTGGACGGATCCGATGGCAGCAAGGTCCTCGAAGAGTTCGACATGGACGTGGCGCCCAACACGGTCACAAGCGTGGTGTTGGTGAATTCGTCCGGGAAGGATGAGAATCCCGCTACCGCCTTGAGTTCCCAATCTTCGCGTAAGCGCAAGAGAGAGATCACCCTCAGCAATTACCCGACTTACGATAGTAGCTTGGCGGGATCCACAACACGGCAAAATTACTCATTAGCCCAGGGAGAGGATGGATTGGTGGTGATCTCCAGTGGCAGTGGTACCGACTCCTTAGCCATATTCAACCAAACCGCCAACAGCTGGGTCAACGCCACGAAGCTGTTTTACGGTGACGAGAGCCAGCAGCAGATTCTGGGATCAACGACGACTACGTCCTCATCAACGGCAACTTCGACCAGCAGCGCCTCTTCCAGCCCTGCAGCCGGCGGTAATTCGTCCGACAACGATGTCGGCACCATCGTCGGCGCCACCCTGGGAGCCATTCTGGGCGTCGCAGCCTTTCTGGTGATCATTCTGCTCCTCCTCAAACGCAAGAAGCAGAACCTCAAGAGAGCCAGAGCCGAAAATGATAAAGATCGGCTCAGTTTCCAGGATCAGGGCGTGGAGCCTTTGGCCCAGTCAGCATACCCCATGGCGAAAAGCCCGGCGCCTCTGGCAGCTTCCTCGGTGGATTCGCTCGCAATATTCTCGGGCAAGGTGGGGGATGAAAAGACACCGAGGGCAGCTGGGGCCCGCCCTGCCTATGCACAGAATTCGACTCCGCTGAAGTCAAGTCCGCTGACCACCATCCACTCCACTGGAGAGTCCTCCTCACCCAGCATATACTCAAGCGCTGCCCTGGAGAAGGAACTCGGGGGGCAAGACTCCAACCCTGGGGGTCGACCGGGCGACCGCAGGACCGATGAAGGGTGGAGTCGGTACTTCCAGGACAATAGTGCGACAAATCTGGTCGGGGTGCAGTCTCAGAACCTCCAGCCCCCCTCAGCGGCAGCCAAGCCGCAGCCGAAAGGCTGGGCCATGAAGACCCTCACGCCACTGGATTTCGGGTTCTTGGACGAGCCCAAGCCTCTGGGACAGGTGATCAGCGGGAGCCCCACCACCGAGCATGCCTCGTCTATCATATCTTCGGAGGGCCGCCATGTGGCCATCCAAGAGAGTCAGTCTGCTCGTATCTCTAGCGCTTCCTCGATGAGTGCCGAGTTGGAGCGTGACTCATGGCAACAGCGCAGCTGGGCGGGCCGGCCTCCAAGTAGCACCTACAGCAGAAGCTTCTACAACCCCAGCACCCATGTTCCGTCAATAGCAGCGCCATCCGACAGTGACTACCGACTGTTTGACCCGTCTCGCACCAACACCCGGGGGTCTAGCATCCTCATACCCGAAGTCTCGGAACCCATGCCCACACACAATGCCACCAATGTCAATGAGGACATGAGCTGGTTGAACCTCCATGCCGATCGATGAAAGCCCCCACGGCATCTCTCGGACCTGAAACGCGACCAACACCTTCCTTGCAACGTCACATCTGTTCTACCCTCCTTTACCCACCCATCGCCGACAGCTTCGACCTGATACCTTCCTTGCATTGGCCTGGCTCCTTCGTGGTCCCCACTCCGAAAGTTGACTTCTGCAAAAGTGCCTTTCCCTTCGCCCCGTTGGGATGTACAGCTAGCTGCACTTGACCTTTCCTTTCTGTTCTTCCACCCATGTTCCCTGTCAGGTTTACGCCTGCCTAATGGTGCCTGCACCCTGTTGCATCTGCTTTCACTGCTGGCAAAAGAATCGAGCGTTCCGTTATCTCCTTGCTGCGTCCGTCCGTGTCTGTTCGTGCTTGGCCACATTCCCCTGCTCCCCCCTAGTCTTGCATTTAGTTGTTTGGTTCCTCCCTGATCGACGATCTGATTCCTAGTTGTTCCGTTGACGATCCTGCCCATCCATTCAGCAGGGGTGTGCCTGCCTGTTGAGATATCATACCCGGTGCGTTGCCTGTCTTTTACCCATGTGTCTGTATTGTAAATATTCCGTCGGTTGCTGCGCGGATGGGACGGTCTACGGCCCCATTGATAGATTCTACGGGCATGCCTGCATGTCTGCATGCCGGGAATGGATCATGCTTATTGACATTATCGTAGCCCTTTGTAGAAGCCGGGATGGCAACAATCTCTACTGGACAGTCCGTAGGTTCGCGAATCGACGAAGATAACAAATTCATCAAAAAGGCAAGCAAAAACGCAAGCAATGTACTGTACAACATGTAATTATAGATCAATCAATAGAGGTGCAAGAAACATCATCATCATAAGTCATTATCATGGCACATGTCCGGATGAGCAATTCCCCTATCGAAAATTCATGCATATGGTGTAACGGGGGTCCTCGACCTACCCATGGACCGAGACCGGGAATCCGATGTGGACCCATACTCGGAAGGATGGTGCTCCTCGATCTCGTCCGGATACACCGTCCGCGGCGGATGAGACACCGGTCCCTGACTCTGGGCACGGCGGTGTCGTCGCTCTCGTCGTTCATTGCAGCCTTTCGCAAATTCAAGTCGCTCGCGGCGAGCTTCCTCGGCATGCTTCCATTCCCCAATTGCACCTTTGATTCCCAGAGCCGCGAGGCCCACGCTGGCTACATCCCCCAGCTGACCCTTGAGACGATGGCGGCGGGCTTCCTCCGGTGACATCTCACCCTCTCGAACCAGTTCCGCTCGTTTTTTGTGTTTTTCCATGCTCTCATGCAGACTATGTGCGGCGTGGATGGTGGCCACCGCGGCCAGGCCCGTTTTTGCCAGTGTTTTCCGGGTAAGTTTCTTTTGTTGCTTCTCCTCATCGGTACTACTTCCCAGGTCAGAATCAGAATCCTCGGAGTGACGATCTCCATGTGGGTTGACACGACCATGACCAGCTTCGCCGATTCCTTTGGATGTGGTGCGCGTGGAAGGTCGTGTCGAGGTGGTGGCAGTGGATAAAGGTCGACTCACATCTCTAGAATGCCTGGGGCGCCGTGGGCTGCGATGGCGGCGCGACTCGTACTCGCTGGAGGGCTCGTCGTCCGAATAATCATCACGACGAGACGGGCGGCCGCCATGGCCTCTCCTGTCACGGCTATCCTTGTTTCCTAGGCCTAGAGCTTCCATTCCTTGGTTAATGTAATCGGACACGCTCTTGCTTCGTTTCCGGGGGCGGCGGTCATCGTAGCTATCCTGAGAGCTGGATCGGCCCCGACTGCGACTCCGAGGGCGCGACTTGGACCGGAACCGATCGTAGGCCTCCTTACCCGCAGCGGCCAGGGCGCCCGTGGCGACCAGATTCTTTAGCCCGCTCTGGCTTTGGGAGCGACCCCGCCCCCGGGACCTCGACCGGGACCTGGATCCGTTGATAAAGTGGTTCGCAGCCAGACCAGCCAGGGTGGACTCGAGGATATGGCGCTTAGAATGCTTGTCCGGATTCCGATCCACAAGCCCGTCGGTACCGCCAGCCGTGATCGCCGCTGTGAGGATACGCTTGCCTTTTTCACCGGTCCACTCGCCAGGCTCCTTGCGGACCCGGAAAGCCTCCACTGCACCCGCGGCTAGGGCCGCTCGAACGGCTTGGGCGATCCGCTGCTCGCTTTTATCCCGACGGTGACGACTTCTGTCCCGACTGGGCGAGGGGGAGTAGGAGTAAGACCGGCGATCCCGGCCATGCGAGCGACCGCGATCACGTTCGCGATGCTTGGAGCCTGACGAGGCGACCGAGCCTAGACCTAGGGCCCCCAGAGCCTGCTCCGAGATGGACTTGCGACGGCGCCGGGGAGGAGAGCGACTATCCGATGGCGAGCGGGAATATCTGTGACGATCATCTACAGAAGTCAGCATGCGAGTGATTCCCCCAGATCATGTAATATTGCGTACGTCGGTCATCATGTCGCCGGGAATGGCGGTGGGAACGACGGTGATGACCCGAGTCATCATAGTTGGAATCGCGATAGCCCATAGAGTGGGATCTGCGCACGCCCTCCGAGACGGTGGAGACGCGGGACGGTCTGGCCTGAGGGGGGTAGCCGTAGCCGTATTCGTAGCCATACTCGCCGGGAGGGGCATCGTATGAGTCGACGCTGCCATCGCGATGACGGACGACATCCATGGGGTGACGACCACTAGAGTGGGGAGCAGGCGCGTAGTAGTAGTCTGGGTTGTAGCCCCCGGGCGGCCGGGGGTACTGGCGGCCTTCGTAGTAAGTCATGGGCGGGTGGAATGTATGGGGAAGTGACGAGGAAGGCAATGGAATTGATGAGGTTGATGGAAGATGATGAAAAGGGAAGATCAAGAGGGATGGTTGATGAAGGAGGAGGAAGAGGAGGAGGAGGAAAAAGAAGTGAAGTGAAGTGAAGGAAAGAAAAGAAAAGCGTGGCGATGGGGCGGGGCAGGGCCCGTGACGTAGTGGAGGACGAGGACGAGCAAGATGGAGGAATAAGGCAGGTACGACCGGCAGGGGCTGGGCGATTGGCTGCCTCACGCCCGCCAGTGTTTCGGACAGCTTCGGCTGAAACCCACAGCGTCTGAACACATCATGATGAATTGGTGTTGCCTACCAGTGTGACGGGTACTTGGAGAGTACTCTTTGCAGATACGAGAAATCATCTGTAGGATGTCGTCCGTCCGATGTACTCCGATGTAGTTCTGGAATTCAGGGTCTGGCCGCTGACATCATCACTCCCCGCTCCCTGCTCCCATTCGACGCATACATTACTCGAGTACATTGTAGTACGTACAGATAGCATGGAAGATGAGATGGTGGAATTGGCCACCAGCTGAGCCCATGTTAAGTCACCAGATGTCAGAAACCATGCCCGGGGAATTTCCCCATGTTTTTGACAGGTCCACGTCCCTGATCCAATTTTCCACCCCGGTTCCGCCCCGCCCGATCCGTGGTTCGGGACTGGCCAGTTTACACTTGACAGAGATCAAACACAGCAGATTTGCGTCGTGAAGAGTTGCCTCTCATTGATATTCATTGGTTCCGTCTCGGATCCAATGTCGTAGATGATCTATTGTACATTCCAGAAACAGTTTCGGCCGTCGCTCCCAAAGAACCGGTAACAGAGGTATTCGTGGCACACAAAGGAAACAAGACAAACATACACGCTGACAAGCCATTCAACCAGTACAAGAACAATGCAAATGGGGTGACCCAAATAAAAAAGAGGGAAAAAGGGATACCGTCCAGAAGGACGGTACACAGAATTAAATCCACCACGACCCACGAGAGTGCCGCCAGCAGCCACCCCGGCGCCGCTCATGGGCGCCTTTTCTTTTCCGTATAACGCCGTTGCTCCGACGGGACTCGTCTGGCCCGCCTTGGGAAAGAGGGAAGACAAAATTAAGGATATCCAGAGAATGGAAAGGTCATGCTCTTCTCACGTATCCGCTCACTCATCATACTCGTGACGCCATCGGTTCATACGCTCGATGACTGCCACTGGCGGGCATCGAGCCGTCGTACGGGCTGTCCATCTGCGTCCCACTGATGGAGCGTTGGTGGTTGTAGACCGAGGCGTTGCTCCTCCGTGTCGACCAGCTCCCACTGCCATCACTGTCCCGATCCGTCGCCATCGCCGTCGGCATCTCTTCTGAGTGCGTGCGGTGAGTGCGGATGTGCTGCTTCATGTTGTCCTTTCGCGTAAAGGCCTTGTTGCAGATGGGGCAGTGGACGCTCTTCTCCCCCGTGTGCTTCTTGCCGTGGCGGGCGGCATGTCCCGAGGTCGTGAATGTCGCTGAGCAGCCATGGCTAGCAGCAAAGGGACAGGGGTACTTGTTCTTGCGGACCCCGGATTTGGCCGCCATAGACTCTTTGGTGCTGCCGATCGAGGGTTGCGGCGACGGGGGCTCGGCAACGGAGCTGCCGCTAATGCGCTTGTCGGAGAGAGGGCGGTAAGCATTGGGATCCTGGCGGCTGAGGTGGTAGTGCGAGCGAACGCTGGTGCTGCTCATGTAGTCGTAGGAGCAATCCGAGGAGCCGGGCGACGTGGGCTGCGTGGGTTCGGACACCGGGTCAAATGGGTGGCGCGCCAACCCCGGCGATACCGATGGGGAGTTCACATATGCATGGTGGTAGCGGAACTCTGGCGCCGGGATCGGCTGTTGGGATTCATAGTGATAAGGATAGGATGACACCGTTTGCTGTCTCGAGAGCCTTGGGGCTGACCGAACGGTGAAGGCCGGGTTGTCGTCGTTGTTCAAGATCGACACAAAACTGGCTTTGCAGCTCGCCATTTTGACACCGATGGAGAAGTTCAGCTGCTGAGGAGTCGTTAGTTGGATGTTCTTTTTCTTTTTCTTTTTCTTGCTCGGTCTATTTCCGCACTGTGCTTCTCCCTCTTCATTCAGACTGCAGAGCTGAGACAGAGCGCACACAGGTGTACAGTCCATCGACCCAGATGAACACGAGGAGAAGAAAACAGACAGCGAAAACTCGAGAAGAACAAAAGTACGTACCAGGACACTTCGAGAATGTTTGCCTGTTCACTTTTGTGTAACAGGGCGCTCGACTATTGACAGACCCCGGAGAAGAAGAATGAATAAGACTCGAGGAGTAATTCGAGGCGGCACCGGCCTGAATTTGCCAGGAAGATGGAGGATGGTGTTCAACAAATCCCCCGCCGATCTGGCACAGAGGAACCGATGATCCGAATTCAACCCACCAGAGGGTTATCACGATGGACCCGCCGACAATTGGAGCAGGCGAATCAGATGGCAATTGCAAACTGGCCCAGTGGGATTGCAGAACCAGCAAAAGCAATCACGCTTCTTGTTTCTTTTGCAGCCTGTGTTAAAGACAGGACGAAGCAGTCGTTCCAAAGAAGTGCCGAGTCGGGAGAGCCGGAATAGAATTAAATCAGTGATACTGATAAGCCCACGGAGATAGGCGTGGAGTAAACTCGACAGGTAGATAGATGTTGGTGATGGTAGTAGTGGTGGTGGTGGTGGTGGCGGTGGTGGAGAGAGAGAAGTGGTTGATCGGGGATAAGTAAGAAGCAAGATGGATAGATAGGGTAGATCGGGATCGAAGACAAACGATAGACCAAGCTTTTCGGCTCGAAAGGGGAAAGGAAGGAATCGGAGGGCAGGGAATGATTGGGGAAGAAAAGAGGTCGAATGGGACGGGCAGGGCAGGAAGATTAATATGAACCAGCGACAGGAGAGGCAAAGGAACGTCGCGCAAGCAGGCGACTAAGAAAGAAGCATCTTGAAACCCGTCCAGGGTCCCTCCCGAAGCTCTGGCCATCTGGAAAGTCCGTTGACTTTAGTTTGCTAGGAGTGGGTAAGTTCACGGTGGACTCGCTCTCGACGCTAGTTCGCCGGAGTGGAGCTGAAATAGGCATCATCATTCATGGTATTGTGTTAACTGTTATACTGTTCTGTAGGCCCTGAGGACAGGGTCTACTGAGGTATTGTTCTTCAGGTGCATACTTCTACGACACTTTTACAACACTTCTATTTATTTCTTCTCTACCTTCCTCTCAATATCATGACAATAATTACGAAATAATACCCCCAAGACAAAATCTTAGTCAGTCCGAACCCCGGGGCCCATACCAAGGTTCCCAAGCTGGACCTGAACTTGACCCAAGAGCCACGAGTAGCCACGCGGATCAACCAAACCGTATGCGAGACCCGTGGCTTTGCCTGTCACTCGAATTCTTTTTTTATAATAATTTTCTATTCTGAAATTTGCAGACCGAATCCAATGAATAATAACAACAAGAGGGTAGGTAATCTGACGACGACCGACGACGACCCCTTTCAGGGCCAGGGCCCATTACCCAATTCAGCCCCCCTCCCCTCCCCCTCCACCATCTACCATTTTTTCATAAATTAATTATTTTCCCACCGGGGGATCTAACTGATTAGATCCCTGCCTGGCACCGTACGTGGTCCTTGTCGTCAGCTGAATGGGCGAGAAGTGCATAAAACGTACATAATAATAAAAAACAAAATTGATTTAATTTTATTTTATTATTCGTCCCAATCATAATAATAATCTAGCAGTAATAATAATAGCGAGGTCGAAGGTGCAAAAAATCAGAACCTTGACTAATCGGAATTAGTCTGGTCCGGTCGCGTCCAGTCAGTCCCTTAGACCGGGGAGGAGAGAGACACACATATATCCATCCAATGAGAGTCGACTACCGACTCCGACTCCGTGTATTATATCATTTCAAGGGTTCTCGAGTCATCACTTATCGGGTAGGTACCGTGTACATAGTAGGGATTTGTTTGTTGGTTAACGGTGTTCATTTATGCAGTAATACAATGACATTCATTATTTCATATTCTGTACAGTGAGAGATACATCGGAGGTCGGTCAAAAAACCCTAAGGTATCCCCGAGCCGCCACAAAAATCAAAATGCAAAAAGAAAAGAACGAAAAAAAAAATGACAGAATCCTACTGGATCTATCAAAGCCCAGTGCCGCGCGCGCGCCAGGACGCCTCGCTCGTGCGGCCATGCACAGAAAAAAAAAAAAAAGGCACGGTGTGTCGATCCCTACCTGGCAGGGTAAAGTGGCCCCTGATTACATCCCCAGAAGAGGCTTACGGACAAGCTTTTAGCCACGGAGGGAAGGAATCCATGGGATGGGGAGGGGGGTTGAGTTATGATTGGGTGGTTTTTTTCCCATGCTGACATTGGTGTATCTGGCGCTAGTGATGATACCAGTATTCACTGTATGCTGTACGATTTACGGACTATGGAGGGGGCCAGAGGGAGGGGAGGAGAGGAGAGGGAAACTTTCACTTCAGGGGATTAGAATCGTTAGAGCTATTCTTCATAATACGTATGGAAGTTAAATTGGTGGCGATACGGGATGATTATCCTCTGATCGTCCCCTGTTTGGGTATTCTTGTCCGAATCGTTGGTCGGAGGTAAAGTCGTGCGACTCGGGGGGTGGTGTTCGATGGTCGAGGCCGAGGGGTAAGTCGGAGGTAAGTTACAGAGTAGGCAACGTAGGGATTGTGGGGTGAGCGAGGGTCGGTCGGTACTGCCTCAGAAGGCTTTACTATGTACTCCGTACTTGAAGATACGTGGATTATTTTCTGTTCCGTTTTATTTAATCTATAATTTTAAGGGCATTTCTTGAGTTGAGTAGTAGTACTCCGTACGGAGAGTACTGAACCGACGTTCTGGAAACCAGCGCGTCCCACCCGACCCGAAATAGCTTCGATTCTCAATAGCGGAGGGGCACAGTTCAACCGCAGTGCCCCCGTCCTGCCAATAATAGCCCGCCAGCGTCAGAGCCGGGATAAAATTATCCTCCCGTGGTTGTTGCAGATTTGTTTGACTCTGACTATGAATAGATGCTAGAACCCTGCAGACACACCTACATACTCTACATCGTGAATAGATACGGAGTACATGGGTAAAGTATGGAATATGGATTCCCCGACAGGGGCAGAGGCAACAACCGGGATAAAGATTTACCAATCACGATGGAGAGAGTCAGGTCCAGTTTTACGTAGATAGTACCAAACTACGGAGCATAGTACCAACAGTTTCCGGACCCCTCTTCCCCATCGGCGATGATCCATAACACTAACAAGTCTTAGCTTTCATCTAGATAGTGCAACTGCAACTGCAACTGCCAGTAGATACAGTGGTTCAAGACTAGCTAAAGAATTGACAAGCATTTAATCTACCAATGCATACGTGGACGCATCTCTCCCATTCTCATCCGATGCAATCTATCGTCTTGGCTGAGGATGATAAGCACCTATGTACATGCTTACATGGTGAAATGGCGCCATAGGGACCTGCTACGTACAGGAGGTAGAGAAAGCTTGGCGGGACCCTGAATTCGCACTCCCTCCCTCCCTCCTCCTCCCTGCCTCAACCAGATACTTGGACACGTACCTGAATTGATTCCTGTAGATACTTACTCCGGTATCTATCTATTACGGAGTCCCTGTAGGCAGATACCACAATTCAGGACTAGTCTCCTCACCAGGATAAATGAACAAGAAAAACAAAAAGAAAAAAAGGCACCGATGATGTGGACCGCTTGATCCATCATACGCGTCAGGGCCCCGGGATAACGTCAGGAAAAAAGCCCCGGTTCCAAGCGCTTGACGTTGCCGAGGAGCCCTGAACCGGTCTTTCCACCCTGCATCGGAGATCGTCATTGGTCAGATCCAAAATGTTGATGCCTACAGCACAGCTAGTAGTTCGGAGTCGCAGAAAGCTTGCGCATCGTGAGGGGACGTCTCGGAAATCGGGGCCAACATGCAATAAGGGCCGGCTGGGTATCTTATTCGTGATGGGGTTCATTTTTACATAGTATTCGGGGTTAACATCTGGTAATTTGTGACTCGGAGAATTGTGTCAGATTGAGAGCATTCAAGCAAAGGGTCATCATTATCGTGATTGGATGTCCTGAGCATAGAGGAGATACCTGACAGCAGCGGCTAAAAATTGGCAAAGTGGGAAGAAAAGCCAAGATCGGGGAATGACGCGGATCACACCTACTAGACAGATAATAATGTTGGAGTAAATAATAACAGGGACGATGATTCGATTGATCTAAGACATGGTGGCGGCCTGATGTGGTGCTTTGGCATTGTGCATGCACACTGATGGGGTCCATTTCCGTAGGGACTCCGTCTTCCGACTTCCGACGGACCAGCACCGGCACAGCACTGAGTTGATGCTGGCTGAAGCAAGATAAGAGTGATTTACGCACTTGTGTGCAACACCGCTTCTCAGTTACTTAGGTGCCAGCAGTATGCAGTATGTAAGATGTCATCTTGCAGTAGAAATAAGAACGACTTGTTCGATGTGAATTGCGTGGCTGGACTAAAGCAGACTATACGAGTCCCTACAGGAACCGAAGCATGGACGAACGAGTCAGGTGGTTCGGATTGGATATTGGGACGCCACCGTGGCAGCCAGCCTTGAGGGAGTCTGGAGAGGAGATCAGGGTCATCGTGTATCTACCTTTTACTATTACTTCGTACGGTGGACTGATACGAGTACGCTGTGACTAAGCTGCCGAGCCAACCGAAGCATCCTCGAATCGACAGCAGATCATCTGGCAGATACGGACGCGTATCGTCGGTACTCCTACTATCTATGGCCAGCCATGGGCGACGTAGAATTGCTTTGTAAGCGGCATCTCCACCGCATTGAGCTTGGCTCGATAACAACTAACCCTTCACTTTCTGGTCGAGATCTTGAAGAGGGTCTACCAAGCAGGAACATGCGTATACTACCGTGGCTCAGTCTCCATCGGCAGTCTGCAGACATTTTAAGTCTACCCCTGGAAAGTGGAATATCAAAGAAACGAGTGTGAAGATCGCAGGGCCAGAGCCAGGGAACGACGCTGTCAATGCACCGGACCCAGTGCTCAGTTGCTCACACCGAGAACACACATCTGAAACAACCAATGTTTAATGTGATCAGATCTTACCCATACCCATAGGCACATACCCAAAAATTCATATAAGAATATAATAAAAATTATATCCGATGTTGAGTACGGAGTACTGACATATCATCTCGGCCACCCTCCGTAAATAAACTTTCATTGTTAATTCTTTACCCGGAGGGAGACGTACTACCAAACAAAAAAACCAACCCTGAGCCCACTGAACCAGCCCCAAAACCCAACCCAATAAAATAGATTAAAAAAGGAAAAAAAAGCGAAAACCCTTATGCCAAGTGTCAGTACCTTACTGTGGCTTGAGCCCTATGGACCCTGACCCGGCTACACTAGACCGCCTTGGGTACTGCTCGGCGGAGGGTAGAACAACCGGTGCCAGACCAATGCAGGGATTTCACATACTAGTTCTTCCGGAGACTCCCTAGTCCTAGTTAGTGGGTGCTAGTCTTAGTGACTCCGTTCTTAGCGATGATTCCAGGGGAGAGACCGCGGACTGGGAGGGTTGGTTCATTTCGTGTGTCTTTTGCTGTTTTGGGGAGGATCTACGATCCCTTCTTACTACCACTTATTATCTATTATTCCTGGTGGTTTATTTTGTGGTATGGAAGAATAGAAATATAAATCTATGGGTGGTAATGGTTGGTGCAGGAATGACCCCGACCTAAGCTTCTCTTTGCTTTTTCCGTACGCCGTATTCTACCTCGTTTAGTTTCCTTTGTGTGATAACTTCGTACTTACCTACGGAGTATCCGTACCAATGGCAACCAAACAAATACATAAGCCGGATATTCCGGCATTCCGTGTCCCTTCCTTCCCTTAATCACCACTTATCTACGGCGCTACGCCGCACACGTATCTAGATGCTTGGTCCGAGCCGATGTTGAGGCAAGCGTACGTATACTAGACCTATCTACGTAGTCTAGTATCTAGACGTAGGGCGGGTGCCCTGCGCCCCGACACGATACGTATGTAGCGCGCTGTTGCGACTGCGATTCTATCTTTAGGATGGGTTGTCTCGAAGTCGAGACTCGAGACAGGACCACTTAGTACTATGTACTTCTCCGGTACGGGATTGATGTTTTCCGAATGGAGGACTTTGTAGATCATATCGGTTCAGATTAGTTCTAGCCAGCAACCAAGTAGCCACGCTGCTCAAACTTCAAAGAAAGTGAGTGAGTGAGTGAGTGAGTGAGTGGTGGTGAACAAGAGAGGGGCTCGGGCGATGCGAAACCGCTCCATCGCGGGATCTCAGTCAGGGTCGGGTCAGGGTAAGTTAACTAGTCAGTCAGTCAGTCAGGGCAGGGTTCGGGAATCGGTTCTCCGTCCGATAAGGGGCACTCTACCTACTCTCAGTTCTGAACGATACCAAGTAAACATAAGACATGGCGAATAGCGATAGGCTGACAATGGCCACTACCCATGGCTCAAAAAAACCACCCGGTAAAGTCCAATCCGTTGAGTCACAACCCAACCCAACCCAGGAAGCGAGCGAGCGGGCAAAGCACACGCAACCTATGGAAACAGAATCGACCCTACGATCTTCAGGGTCCGAAAAGAAAGTTCGGAACCTCGCTGGAGCACCAAGCAAAGGTCGGACCAAGGTCGCATCGAGGCGCGAACTAAACTCTCTACGGTAGTTGATATCCGACCGTGACCCTCATCATCCATGATCCGAGGGACAGGAGCCGAGGAGGGGGGGAAATCAATGGTACCGTACTCCGTATTGGATACCGAAATGGGTAATTTACGCTTTCCGAGGACGGGGAGGAACTCAAGTCAGTAAGATTACTCCGGGGCCCGCATATACGTTTTTCCAGGGGAGTGGGGTGGAACTAGTGTCTTCTTAGCTACGCGCTAGTGAGGGTTGGTTGGGTTATCGTGCAGAAATCCGGTGGAGAGGACGAGTCGGAGGAATTGGGTGATGGTGGTGAATTTGCTGGTGATGGCGATTGCGGGAGATGGAATTGCCGGGTTTGTTTCTGCTGCCTTGCTTGCTGGTGAGGATATGGATGGCAATGAGGAGGACGATGGCATTGTCAAAGTGCATTTCCGTTAGAATTCATTTGTGATTGTACTGTCCTATGTACACAGTACAGCGATATCAACCATGCAAATAGTCCTCCTCAACTAGTATCACCCACCACCACCACTAGCAACGCCAGCTGCGTAAGCAGAGACGTCACTCAGTGGGGTCCGAGATTTGACATGCCGCGCGTAGAATTAGATTAGTCCTCAGATACGCATGGATGACCCGGAGACTAGTCTGCTTAAGGGCTAATTCGACGCCCGCCGTTCTAGACTGTCGCCATGGCGGTTGGCAGTGTTTTCAGGGCTCGACTCGATGCGCCTACCGGCCCCCCGAAGCCCCGAAAGAGGGTCAACACGAAGTACCTGGCCCAACATACGTAAGCCACAAACTACGGGGTAGGGACCGCCGTCCATAGATCAGGTGTCGAACCACCCGTCGTCGGGGCTTATGCCTCCTTCCATCCAACCTCACTACGGAGCATAGGTGGTTCTCCCGCGTACCTGCGACAGCCCACGGTTCGTATCCGTTACCTACCAGCAATCCTCTTCATGATTCACATCTCCGGATCGCCGAGAGTTCCCTCTTGTCACCTACGTAGGTGCATACGAATGCTCCGGCGCCCGGTGGGGCCGGCCTAGCGCCGCCTGGCGATGATTAGGGCTCGCGACTAGTATAAAGAACTGGACTCCAAGGTTGGGCGGGGATGCCATTGGGGCGGGCCTCATTTAAGGGTTCCCTTGTTTTCTTTTTCGCCTCATGGGGTCTTCACCGAGGCATCGAAATTTTTCTGCCTGCTCCTGCTAGTGTCGGCGTTAGCAGAAGAGGCCTACGTAGCGGCTTCTCATTCATCCCGTCAGAGATAATGCCATGTCGTGACGAACAAGTTCCGACAAACACCGCGGACGGACGTTTCGGATTCCGACTCGCTCCTGTTGAGTACGTATGTGTATGGAGTACCCCTACGCGCTTCCGATGGACGAACACGCATGACGCTGCCTCTTCTGTACGGGTGTTCCGTACCTCCCAGCCAGATGGTGGTTGCTCGCCTGGCCGATCTCGCTCAGTCCGGCGAGTGGGAGGCCTCGTGCGCGGTGTTGTACCAGACAGCGCGGAGGATTAATCCAATATCATTTATCGAGAGTAATCTCGGCGCAGCCTGCAGAGAAGATCATTCCTTCTCCGTCGTAGTGGCCAGTGTCGCCGTCACTGACAGGATCAGACTACCATCTAGCAAAGTATAATGGCCCCGTGAGTCTCGGTGGTAGGCTAGTAAGCAGCCACCAGAGGACCCTGGATTGGGGTGCCTTGGGCTGCTGCTAAGACTGATCACGTATGCCAAACGCAGGCGTTATTCGTGAGCCTTGGTTGGTTCATGCGTCGGCGTGGTACGTTTCCAGGCGGGAATGGGTTGATTGTATTCGTACTATGGTCTTGGCTAGGTTGGCCTCTTGCAGGTCCCAAGCAGGGTCTACGTCTTGCTCTGCTGTGTGCGTCAGCTGCGTTGGACCCTTGACTGGTGGCTTCGGACGACTACCGTTAGTGATGGGAGATTACTCTGCTCACCTCGCTTGTATTGGGCTTGATAGGGGTGTATTGTCATCAGATAATGTAGAGCCCAAAGACGGTCTTGCATGTCTTATCGAGGTGGTGTCAAGGCTGACTGCCCAATAAGCGCACCGTGCTATGCGCTCAGCCAGCCAAAGCCGCGCTGAGTCTGCATACGCTTGTGGCTTTGACAACTGCATGTTTCACCTGTCGTCAGAACAGTCATGAAATCGTGATATCAAGTTCGATATCACTGATCAGTCCTCTTTTTTGATACCTGATTATGGTCAATAGCTGACGTTGGCTTTTAGCGACCCATAGCCTAGTGGAGCGTACGAATGAATCCACCGGATAGTATCTTCGTCGAACTCAGCCTCGCCCCAAGTCCCCCAACCCACGCTTCGCTCCCATCCACCCGGCCCTGTTACGAAGCTATCCCCTTTCGCTGGCCCACCTCAATCATGCATAGTCGGATCGGGTATACAGCTCGGCGCCCCAATGTCCACGAGGCTGCGCCGCTTGTTGCTTACGTCTGAAAGGGGCAGGCGAGAGGTGCCCATGTGGTGATGAATTGCCCAGAAATGGGCTGTTGCTGCTACTTGACCTTCACTGCAAAGCCTGTGACAGAAAATTGGCTGGGGTTCTGCTCCAATATAGCGAACAAGAGGATAGATGTATACTGAGTGCAGAGGGCTCAGATGGGTTATGGCACCTATGTCATGTCGGTGATAGGTTGGTTAGAGGTGTGACAAGTCCCTCTGCACATAGAGCATATCGAGTATAGGCTACAGACATTGATCTCATCCATGCTGCGGGTTGTGAGTGTTGTCATTCCCTGTGCATGTCGTTGAGGCTGCCCGCATGTTCAGTAGTGCTTGGCATGAACGTTCCGCTAATATTCCTAACCAGCAGATATACTGACTGAGACATGATGCATTCCTATGCGTGTATGGTTCAACAGCCCTGGGATCATTTCATAATGATGTGTGGCGAAGGTATTCCATTGGCAGAATTGAGACTGGAATGCTTGACATTGGAATGTAGTGGTCACTCCTTGCGAGTCAGGGCTCGCCGTGTCTCATACTGTCCGACGTGAATCACTGGATAACAACGGCATCGCTATACTCTTGAGTGCGAGCGATGCAATTTGCGACTCTTCTTACTCCAATATTCTCACTCAATAGTGGTCTCAGCTTAGTCGGAAGTCCTGCCTCATAGTGACATTTTGTGAATCCAGAGCGGACAAGGTGGCATGTAAAAGTCATTCGATGGCTGAACTCGACGTGAGGCGCGACTGGCAAACGCGTGGTATTCTCTCGCGACGCTTCTCCGACCATGTCCATTCCACACGGCGGCAAAATGATTGTGCAGGAGTCCAGGGCAACAACGGACGGTATATCTAGCAGGCGACGTCTCTTCAGGTGTTAATCAGACATTCATCAAACTTCCTTCTCAACAAATACCTTCGTTAGTCTCTCTTTTTCAAGAGGTGGCTTTAATTCCATTTTGATACCATATACCACATCACGCTGCCATCTATCATGTTCTCTCTCACCAAAGCTTCGTCAGTGGCTTGCGTCCTCCTGGCATGCCTTACCTTTTCATCAATTACCCAAGCACTTCCTGTCCCCGCATCAGACAAGGAGACAGCTTCCAGATTGTTGGGCTCGCGATCACCGGATGCGGTATGCGCCACATCTCATTGGCATCAATCAAAGTTAGCTGACAGTGACCCACAGAGAATGATTCCTAACGCCGAAGACCGTGATCTCGTTACGTCTCTCTTCAACTCGCTGGGGTTCAGCGACCTGGCCGATCTTAATCACTGGAAATCCGACAATGAGCCCGTCATTGATGATAGCAACAGCCCCGACAGGACGGAGACCACCCAAGACAACACTGTTGACGATAATGGCACCATCCGCACAGATGACCCTGATAGCGGTGATAAGGACAAGGATGAGGACAAGAACAAGGGCGACAAGGACAAGGGGGACAAGAACTCCACTGAGAAGGACAGCCAGAATGATGGCCAGCTTCCGAACCCTGCCACGGATCCGACGGGGTTCGTGACGGCCTTGATGCAGAAGATACAACACACGGTCAACGAGGCGCTGGATAGCAGCGATGAACACACGCTCAACTGAGCGATGCTGGAGAGGGTTCAAGTCCTGTGATTCTCCTGGAGAGCTGAGTTGGCAAGCAGCTCGCTACTCTGACGTTTTTTTATCAATAGTCTGGTATTCTGTTTGTGAAAAGTATTCAGCGGCGTGTCACGATTGACGAAACCAATGGCAAGGAACCTGTATGATTAGTTAGTCCTTAGTTAGCAAATTGACTGAGTCTTGGAACCAATACGAGTAGATCGGTCTCCGTTCTTCGCTTCCGTGGACCCTGAATGCCTCCTGGATCGGACCAAGCACTTAACTCCACCTAAACCCGGGCCATCCGCTCGGCCTTTGGCCTATCACCGCGAATGATCTTACAAATCTTGAGGAATACACTCCGCTCAGATTCGATCAGCGAGCTTTGGATTCATCCATGAGTCACAGGCAGCTTTTTGTTCCGTCATCCGAGGACGTTGTGGATGCTGGAGGAGGAAAGTTCAGGAAGGGTCCGCGAGGGGAACCGAAAACGAAAGCAGCCGCGGGCAGCGATAAAAGCCCCTCAGAGACCCTTTCGTTGTGGTCGCAACTCAAACCCACTTGCACTTCCTTTTTGACCCCTCGACCGAAAACCACCCGTGAATCGCTACACCACAGCCAGCAGCATGCCTTTGCTCAACGGACGAGAAGTCGGCGACACCGGCTATGGAACCATGAGTATGTTTCCACAACTATCCTAGTCCTGCAGCAGCTAACAATGATGTCAATCTAGGAATGACCTGGGTCCCTCAGCCTCCCCCACATGAGCAATGCTTCGACACCTTGAACACCACACTCAAGCTGGGTGCTAACTTCTGGAACGCCGGCGAGCTCTACGGTACACCCGACTACAACTCGCTCCACCTGCTGAACAAGTACTTCACCGAATACCCCGAGAACGCCAGCAAGGTGGTTCTCAGCATCAAGGGTGGCTTGAAGCGTGGCGTGCTCACTCCCGATAGCTCTGAGGCCAACATCCGTCGGAGTGTGGAGGAGTGCCTACGCGTGCTGGACGGAAAGAAGACAATCGACATCTTCGAATGCGCCAGACAAGATCCCAACGTGCCGGTGGAGCAGCAAGTGGCTGTCCTGGCCCAGTACGTCAAGGAGGGCAAGATTGGGGGCATTGGCCTGAGTGAAGTAAATGCTGAGACTATTCAGAGAGCGTACGTTCCCTCGCACCCTCTCTTACAAAAGCTGGATACGCAGGCGGCGGCTGACCAGGCGCAGTCACAAGGTCCACCCCATCGCGGCTGTAGAGGTTGAGTTGTCCCTCTGGGACACCACGGTCCTTCACAACGACGTTGCCAAGGTCTGCGCTGAGCTCAACATCCCGGTGGTGGCATACTCGCCTCTGGGCCGAGGTGTGTTGGCGGGGGCCTTCAGCAGCGCGTCTGAGATCCCGGATGGCGATTTCCGGAAGACGCTACCGAAATTCAAAGATGAAGCCATGAAGGAAAACATTAAGCTGATCAACGAGGTCAAGGAATTGGCCACGCGTAAGGGCGTGGCTCCCGTACAGATCGCACTAGCTTGGCTTCTCACTCTGAGCGGCAAGCCTGGCATGCCGACTATTATCCCCATCCCCGGTGGTACAACCGTCGACAAGGTTACTCAGAACCTGGAAGGAGTTCCCCGCTTGAGCGATAGCGATATGGATGAGATTAAGAGCATCTTGGAGCGGATTCCGGTGGTTGGGGCTCGCTACTAAAGCTACGGTGTGATGTCGGGTCGCGCCCAATCGAAGGCTCAGAAGGTATATGTATATCAACAGTTATGAAGGCTGAAATTAATTCCATTGCTATCTATTAATTAAGAAAGGTCCTGATTGATCCGGGACTGTCAGCGGTTGATCAGGCAGAGGCAGAAAGCTGCATGAGCATAATGAAAACAAACAAATGATTGATCAGATCAAGTGTAGAAGAGTCAACATGCAATCTCACAGAAAGTAGGAGATTGTCCGAATTGCAGAATTCTTGATTCATTCATCACGGAAATTGCAGGAGGAACAAGCAGACACGCGTCGGTAGGAATTGGCAGCAACTTACCCTGCGCCAGATGGGCAGGATCTGTTGGGACAGATCACTAGAACGGTAATAAAGAGGATCCAAGCAGGTCAATTAGCCCGAGAGGACAATTGAGATATACATCCAATCTCAATACTCCTCCTGGAAGTGCCAGGTGGTGTGGGAGAAAGAAAGAAACAAAGGAAAGAAAGCGGGAAAGCGGCGGGAGAAAATTGGCGGCGCAATAGCCTCATCACGTGCCGGGCAGTCAGCCCAGTGTATACTCCGGCGCCGGATTCACCTCCAATCACCCTAAACATTGCTCGCTTCTACAGTCATTGTCAGTAACCCTCTCAGAGGTCCACCGTTGTCGCTCAAATCCCCGCTATTCACCTCCAATCTCTGAAGCGGGTCCCTTCTGTTTACCACCATGACGGAATCTCCGGGCTCCCCCCTCTCCTCCATTGCTTCCGACGACATGTCGGATCGCGAGGACCTGAAGCAAGGCTTCTCCCCCTCAGGCTCCAACATGCCTCCCTCAAAGCGTCGTCGCACTGGTGTCGCCTCCTGGGATCGCAATACCCCCGTCTCCACCACTTTCCAGGATGACCTCCCTCCACCCTCTCCCTCAACCTCGATCTCGTCCGATACCTCCGGCGACATTCCCAACTCCCCTACCACCCTCGCTCTCATCGGCGGCAGCCAGGATGACGACTACAGCGGCCAGGGCAACGACCAGGTCACCTTCTGTCGCTGGGATGGTTGCGACGCGGGTGATCTAGGTAACATGGACGGCCTTGTGAAACACATACATGAAGAACATGTCGGTAGCCGACAGAAGAAGTACTCCTGCGAATGGTCCGATTGTAGTCGAAAGGGCCAAACACATGCCAGTGGTTACGCGCTGCGCGCACACATGAGAAGTCATACACGAGAAAAACCATTCTATTGCGCTCTTCCTGGTGAGATCACGTTCACGTCATGTCATCCCTTCCGTGCAAGGACTAACGTGTTTCATCTTATCTCACAATAGAATGTGATCGCAGTTTCACTCGATCCGATGCGCTCGCGAAACACATGAGAACTGTTCACGAAACCGAGGCGCTTCGGCCATCGGACCCCGTGCCTAAACATCACAATATTGCTGCCTCGGCAGCGGGAACGCCGACCGCGACACCAGCTGGCAAGGTCCAACGACTTAAGCTGAAGCTATCATATCCGCCTAAAGACGATGCAGGAGATCACAGCGAAAGCGCCAACGACGACCCCACGGGACCGGAAGAAGATCTTCTCATCGCGCCCGGTGGCTTGGAGAAGGAATTCGACACCTATGAAATGCTGCTTGAAGGGCCACAATTGTACCGGCTGCTACTTCGACAGATCCATTGGGCACAGCAGGAGGGTGCAGAGCTGCGTGATGCGTGGGACAAGATCCGCGTCAAACGGAAGGAGTCATGGATGGAAAAAGAAGCCATCTTCGATGATTTGGTGGAGGCTGAGCTGCGACTATTCAGGGCCATTGTAGGCCCGGATGGCGGATACGGGGTTCCAAATCCTGCACCTACCAGTGGAAAGGACATCTCACACCAGCCAGAGCCACGGCAGTCAGAAGTAGACATGGATCTCGGACAGGATGCTGAGTCTGGGTCTGTCCCACCATGACGCGGTGGTCATCAGTCACTTAATCTCTTTGAGTTTCCTTCCGTCCCTTGTACTACCTTCTCCTTTTGACTTTTGCGCTTTTCCTTTTGGGCTGGTAATGACTTTTGACACTTAATCAAGCAATGTCTCTCCTGCTGCAGACATACCGTCTAACCTATTCACTTGGCACACAATTTTTTCCCTTTGCCCTCTGTCTCCTATCTCAACTTCATCTCCCTCATCTTCCAAAGCTTTTGTTCCTCACATCATGGGCCATGGATCCGCTTCCGGTTAATTCTCGTCTGCTTTCATATCCGCAAAATATCCTGGACTTTGTTACTACTAGTGTGTGTACCTTATGAAATGGGATTGGCGCTACATTGTTTCCTCTCTTCAACTGTCCATAACAATTACACGAAGGCTCTGCCTTCAAAAGTCTCACAGATATAGAAGTTGGGGATAAAGTCTCGGAAATATGCATTTCACTCCTCTTTTCATGTGCATTTCGACACGGTCGAAAAGACATGGTAGCCCATTCAGATGGGGAAGATAAGAAAAAGTAAACCTAGAAACACCAGCCAGCCTTTTCCCGTTGGCAGGGATGAAAGGGGAAATAAAAGAAGAATAAACAGTCACAAGAACAATCGAGGTCTAAGGACACTTCGATATAACACCAGAACAGATGATGTCCCCAAGCTGAAAAAGGACAAACTCCAGGGAATAGATAATCACCCGATGAAATGGAAAAGAAAAAGATACATGAATTCGAAGGATATAAAGAGTTGCCCAACCGTAGGGCCCAATAAGCACGCGGCTGGGATCATCAACAACAACAGCAACAACAACAAGTTCATCGCTCCAGGTATATGGGAGGAGGGAGCGACGAGAGACAGAGATGAGGAGAAATGATATATGTGAACACATCACAAAGCCCGATGCTCCAAATACGCGGGACGCAGATAAGACATAAGAGCCAAGAAAGCTGCCATGCAAACATCATATGAAGGCCACTCATGGGTCAACAACCCTCCTTCGTAGATCATACCAGACGCCGTCGCCATGCTTTCCCAAATGATGCATATGTACCTTTAACATGAATAAAAGCAAAGAACTCCACAAAAACAGGACCGTCGACGTCTTTTGCTGTATGTCGGACTCGGCCACATTCTACTCGCCGTTGGAAGCCGGCTAGCTGGTAGCCGCCTCCTTCCGGGCAGCGATCAGTTTATGATACATTTCCTGAAGTTTAGCCCCCCCGGCCTCTTTGTTTGGCCAGTAGTTTACCGAAACATATTGCCTGTGATGGGAGTTAGACGTGTTCGACTCGAGCTCAGAAGACGCGTGCGGTGACATACCATAAACGAGTCTCCAGAGAAGCCATGGAGCCCTCGCCTTTCAGGTTCTGACCGATGAATTCACCGATCTTGCCCAGTAGACGCCTCAGTTCCGTGGCCCGTTCAGCCTTATTCGGAAAGTTTTCCTTGGTCACGGCCGACACCTTCTTCAGATTCTCACGGATGGGCTTGAAGAACAAGCGAGCCATGTCCTCCTTGCCCGCAGAATAACCATTCTCATTAGGTTTACGACGCCGAATGTCCTCGCTGGAAGCATCAGAGGTCCGATGACGGCTCCGTTCCCCATCATGTACGGACCTAGGGCGAGAATCGTGGTTCGGGGTGTGGTGTCTTTCGACACTATCCCTAGCCCCGTGAGTGTGGGACCGATGCCGGGGTCGTTCAGATTCTCGGTGACCTCTGCGGGAGAGTGACGGTGCTGGAGAGGCCGACACGCTGTTGCTCGCATGCGCGCGGGAGCCTTTCCGGTTGTTCCGATGGTGATTTTCAACGGCTCGCTTCGCGCTGACACTGGAACCGTTCGTGACTTTGTCCCGGAGGACGGATAATAGATAATCGGCACGACGCACAAGGTGGACAGCCCCTGGGGACTTCGTGGTCTTGTCCTCGGCATTCATACGCTCGTTTTTTCTCTCAACACGGTGCTCTTCAAGGAAGAATTTATCACCGAGCGCGAGGTCGGGATCATCCCGGATTTGGGTCCAGGCACCATACCCATGACGTGCAATGCCGACGCACAGCATTCCGTCTTCTCGCGCACCCCACGGGCAGGTATAATCCGCCGCTTTAGTGGCTTCGGGGACACGGAAATTCTTGAAATCAGGCACCGCAGCCGTTGCCTCCTTCAAGATACGCATCTCTGTCGGACGCTCCACGATAGTGTACGCATTGAGGCGCTTGACACCATGAAGGTCAAATAAGACCGCCTTCTTTTCTTTCTTCGTCGGCACTTTACCGGCGTGTTCGAGAGCTTCGAGCTTTTCAACATCTTCCCGCACAAGGGCGGCAGCCTTGTCGGTGATTTCACGGAGAGCAGCCTTGACCGTCTCCCTGTCACGGTCGAGGAGACGCGCCTCGCGGATAACCTCTTCTTCGCGTTCAACAATGTCACCATAACGAAGATATGATCGCAAAAGGTGCCGGTACTCTTTCTCCACAAGTGGCCGTTTCGGATCTGACTGGGAGTTTGAATCCGAATCGTCGGCATTGTCCATGCTGACCTGGGCTCTGGCTTGTCTCTTGGCTTTGCGTTCCTCACGGGTGTCCCGTGCGTCCCCAGGAGCGTTGCGTTTACGAGGTCGATTTTGCTCAATGACTTCCGCAAGATACCGTTCATCGGCCTTCTTCTTTTCTTCTGCTTTGATCTCCTCCAACTGTTCCTTGGGGATGATGTCGTCCCAGCTAAGGTCGTCGACCTTGATGTCAACGTAGTCAAAAGCTCGGAGGAACTCTTCACCACCGTCGGCTTGAATTTCCTCCGCTTGTTCAGTTTGATGCAGTTCAGCGTTGGCGAGGACGGAGTCGATATCCAACTGCTCCAGCTTCTCCTGATTACCTGTCTGCTCGAACATCTTCTGACCACGACGCTTGAGAATACGGGAAATATCCTCTGTCGAGTTCGGCTCGCTGACAGAAATGCCACTGCGAGCCATTTTACTCTGGATCTCCGACGCCTCCTTGTCAGTGACACCGCGTTGGATTGTGATGAATTCAAGCAGAAGCTTGTTCCGCGCTCTCTCAATCACTTCTTCTTCAACAGTATCCTTCGAGACTAGACGATACACACTAACCGGTCTTGTCTGTCCGATACGATGTGCTCGAGCCATGGCCTGAAGATCAGCTTGAGGGTTCCAGTCCGAATCAAAGAGAACCACGGTATCTGCAGTCATGAGGTTGATGCCGAGACCACCAGCTCGGGTGGACAAGATGAATGCGAAGTCACTGCTTCCCGGGGCGTTATAATGTTCAATTGCCAGACGACGGGCGGCCGCCGGAATGGTTCCATCCAGACGCTGATATGAGTACCCTCGGTATTCCATGTAATCGCCGAGGATATCGAGCATTTTCACCATCTGACTAAAGATCAAAACGCGGTGACCATCGCGTTTCAGCTTCGCCAGAAGTTGATCAAGAAGCATCATTTTACCGCTGCTGGTGATCATCGCTCGCAGAACATCTTCCCGGCGAGCACTGCCTTCCAAGATCCTGGCCTCGGCATTTGGAAACATGAACGGATGGTTACTTGCTTTCTTCAGCTCCATCATGATATTCAGCAGCGACTGCTTTTGACCCCTGGCACCGTCATTGAGCGCAGCGTAATTCTTGGTGAGGATGTTCTTATAATATTCCAACTGGATATCAGAAAGCTCGACGCGAATGATCTTCTCCGTCTTTGGTGGCAGGTCAGACTCCACCTTAGACTTGGTCCGACGCAGCATGAAGGGTTGGATGGCCTTCGTCAGCTCTGCAAGCTTGTGGGAAGCCATTTCCCCATTGAGATCCATGTCGGCATCGATATCAACCAAGCCCGGGTTCAAGAAATCCAGCAGGGCAGAGAGCTCGGCGAGATTGTTTTGAATTGGAGTGCCTGTAATAAGAAGACGAGCCGGTGACCTAAACTCAAGCAACTTCAGGTACAGCTGGGATTCACGGTTCTTTAACCGATGAGCCTCATCAACGGCCATGAACTGCCATTTGAACTGGCTCAAGAAGGTCGAGTCTAGCAAAACATACTCATACGTCGTAAGGAGCACGTTGAACTTGGGTCGTTTGGGGTTGCCGTCGACCATGAGTTCATGTTCTCGCAGAACTGTGCGCGCGGCCTCGTTGCCATTGTAGACAACATAGTTCAAATCGGGGGTCCAGTAGTCAAAAGTGTCGGCCCAGGATGGCATTGTCGAGAGTGGCACAACCACCACGAAGGGCCCTTGTTGACGCCGCACATGGCGTAACCAGTTGATGAAGGCCACCGTCTGGACAGTCTTTCCCAGTCCCATCTCGTCCGCTAGCACAACGTTGCGGTTCTTCACCCAGTTGAAGGCCATAAAGTTGACACCTTTCACTTGGAATTCCTTCAGTTGGCCGTTCTGCAAGAAGCTCGGGGTACCCTTGATTGGCTCAAATGGCTTTCGTGTGGCTGGGTTTGATTCGGACTTGTCTGAGACCGGGGGGCGAGAGGAACGATCTAGGAAGCGGTCTATCTCGCGCTGAGCAATATTACTAACGAGCTCTTCACTCTCCCATGTACAAGAGTCGTAAAATAGGCGTTTCCATTTGACGAAGTACTCAGTCCCTTCGTCGCCTTCGCGCATTCCGATGACTCGCTCAACTTGTTTGTAATCCTCAATTGCGTCTACATCCCTCTCCCGATCGAGGTTCCACTTTTCCCGATCCTCGGGAGCGACATCCTCGTCATTCTTGAGGCGGATGTCTTCAGAAAGGACCTTGCGTATGTAGTTGTCAAGACGGCGGGTACTACGACAGTTTGCAAGGCTCTCGACCGTTTCCCATGTGGCATGGTAGTGAGATTTGCCTTGCCATTTGATGTAGAACTCGAAGTCGTGCCGACCGAGGTCGAGGCTACTTGAGTCCGTTCCATCCTTGATGCGATGATTGAGCACGATGTCGACAGCTGGGCGATCATCCTCCATGGTATTGACCCAATAGTTCTGCGTCATCTCGTCAGGGTCATCCTCGAACATGGAATCGTCATCATCCTCATTGTAGTTTGAAATCCGTGAGGCGTTCCTCGTCGAGAAACGAACCTCGGGGTGGGAGGGTACATCGTTCGAGGAGGATTGGAGGAGTCGTCGACGTCTTGCCTTGCTCGTACGAGCGCGTGGGCCGCCGTACTCATCGCTATCCGAGTCTTCAGAGTACGAGGACTGGGTTGCGGAGCGGGAAGGACGTTTCGAGGATGGCTGTGAGGCTGCGGGGCGCCGACGCTTAGAACGGGGAGCCACAGCATCAGAGTCCGAGTCGGAGTCAGATTGGACCACTTGACGCGTCGTGCGGGCTCTTGCGCTTCGACGAAGCCCGTACAGGTCTGGGTTCTGTCGGATATAGTCCGATTCATTGACCGAGGACGATTTACGTTTTGTGCCTCGCCGGGTTTCTGATGATGAAGAGTTTTCAGAGCTCGAGGCATTACTCTCGTTCTCATGGTTTTCCGTTCCAGAACCATCCTCATCTCCCTCAGGGTCCGGGGATCCGGCATTGTAGGACTCGTCCGCGGCGTCTTCGTCGGGGGAGGATGAGGATTCGCGTGCGGCATGGTTTGCAGAGGTGTCGGAGAGGTGGCTTCCACTCTCACTAGCTGCTAGCTCATCTCTGCTGCTGGCAGCATCGGAGGCAGGTGAGACGGAGTACCCATTCATCAAGGCCATTGTGGCCGATGGTTCGGAGGTAGATGGGATCACCATGCTAGTAGCTATAGATGATGAGAGGCATCAGCATTGAAGCCCGACACGAGCCCGGAGAGGGATGGAAGGCACGGCATGGTGTAAAACAGAAATACGCGACTCAGATTTCACAAAAACCGAACAGAATAGGTAGGTGAACGAGGTAGGAGATGAGGGTATGATGGATGGGCATGTTTTTGATGGCGGGCTGGATGAAACGCGACGGAGAGTGTTCAGGGAGAGATGAGGATGACAGGGGCAAATCCAATGGCAAAATCGGGTGCAGGAGAAGAAAACCAGCCAGACCTTGACCAGTAGGACCCCACGAACCCCTCGACACTCCAGATGTAGGGGATATCTGGAGTTGTTCGGTGGGTCGAGACCGTGGAGAAGTACCCCAGCCGACAGTGCCAGGACACGTCTGAAAAAGCTAGGAAAGACGAATAAAATACTTACAATCCATAGCTTGGTGACCCCGAATCAGGGGAAAATGGAGAAGGAAATGGTGAAAAAGTTGAAGGGAAAAGGTGGGGGGGAAGGGGAGGATGGAATGGTGGAGGCAGCAAAGGAACGATGGGAGGCCGCTGAGAATATGATGAGGGAGAGGAAGAGAGTTGTAACGTCGGCTGGAGGTGGACGAGTCGCCGTGAAGGGATTGGCTGTCAGCCTGATCCCTCAGGCTGCCACAGCCCGCCATGCCCGCTGTGGTTTAGCGCACCGCAAGCGAGACTTCAACCGGCCTAGCGGGGTTTAACCATCACGTGCCTAGCGGCCCCGGATCAACCTTCAGTCCGAACAGGCTCGACCGCGGTGGCCAGCGGGCCAATCAACGGAACGGGAAATAATGCAAGCCAGTGTTGCGGCCTGAGGCACTCATGGTTGCCCACAATGCCCGGCATAGTTTTCTTTCGAGAGCCCCTCCTCATCGGGGTTCTCCAGCAACGTTTCTCCTCACTCTCTGTTCGGTGCTGCCTGTGCAGATATCTGGCGCGTTCGCATTCTGCCAGTACAACCCGTCGCGGTGTGATCGGTCTCATTTACTCGAGATTCCGCCTTCATCGACGCTGCTGCTGCTTTACTGCTGCTCTTTATCCCCACTCTCTGTTTCGCGCGTTCGACTCGATCTGAACATCAGGCACCATGTCTGACAAGCTTACTCGGTATGGCCCGCCAGTTCCGACTCGTTCATTTTTTGGCCACCAGAACTAACAGTCTTGGTGTTCAGTGTCGCTATTGTCAACAGTGACAAGGTGAGTTCCTGTACCCCGCGGCATACTCTGCCGTCCCCGTCCATGCATCAACGTTTACTGAGACCTCGCTTTTTATAGTGCAAACCCAAGGTACGCGAAGCCTCGAATATACAAGTTATCTCGCGACACATTGCTTTTCTAACTCGAACGTCCGACCGTCTTCTAGAAATGTCGCCAGGAATGTAAGAAGTCTTGCCCCGTCGTTCGTACGGGCAAGCTCTGTATCGAGGTCACTCCCGAGTCCAAGATCGCCTTCATCTCCGAGCGCCTCTGTATCGGTTGTGGTATCTGTCCCAAGAAATGTCCCTTCGGTGCCATCCACATCATCAACCTGCCGACCAACCTGGAAACCCAGGTCACCCACCGTTACTCTGCCAACAGTTTCAAGCTTCACCGTCTTCCTATGCCCCGTCCTGGACAGGTTCTTGGTCTTGTCGGTACCAACGGTATTGGAAAGAGTACGGCCCTGAAGATCCTCAGTGGCAAGCTTAAGCCCAACCTTGGACGTTACGACAACCCTCCCGACTGGGAAGAGATTCTGAAGTACTTCCGTGGTTCCGAGCTGCAGAGTGCGTATAGACAGTGCATCCAGATCAGAGTACGCCGACTTCTAACCTGATACAGACTACTTCACCAAGGTTCTGGAGGACGATCTCAAGGCTGTTGTGAAGCCTCAGTATGTCGACCAGATTCCCAGGGCCGTCAAGGGCCCTGTCAAGAATGTCGGATCTCTCATCAAGGCCCGCACTCAGCTGGACAACCTCGATCACATCTTGGACACCCTCGGTATGAGACTTTCAGCTGATGGACACTATAACTGGCGTGCTAATTTTGGTTCCAGAGTTGAGACAGGTCCAGGACCGTGATATTGACCACCTCTCTGGAGGAGAGCTCCAGCGTTTCGCCATTGGTCTGGTTTGCGTCCAGAAGGCAGATGTGTAAGCATACCCTCTAGCACCGTCGACCTGTCTTTACACCAGAGCTGACGGAATCACAGCTACATGTTCGACGAGCCTTCCTCCTATCTTGATGTTAAGCAGCGTCTCGCCGCCGCCCGCTCCATCCGAGAGCTTCTCCGCCCTGACGATTATGTCATTGTTGTCGAGCACGATTTGTCCGTCCTTGACTACCTTTCCGACTTCGTCTGCGTGCTGTACGGAAGGCCCGCCGCTTATGGTGTGGTCACCCTCCCTTCTTCCGTCCGTGAAGGTATCAACATCTTCTTGGATGGTCACATCCCCACCGAGAACTTGCGTTTCCGTGATGAATCTCTCACTTTCCGTCTTGCTGAAGCCGGTGACGATTTCTTGGTTGACAAGAACCGTGGTTTCAACTACCCTAGCATGGAGAAGACTCTTGGCAACTTCCACCTGAAGATCGACGCTGGAAGTTTCACCGATTCGGAGATCATTGTCATGATGGGTGAGAACGGAACCGGAAAGACCACTTTCTGTAAGATGCTTGCTGGTGCTGAGAAGCCCGACAACGGCGTCAGCATCCCTCGCCTGAACATCAGCATGAAGCCCCAGAAGATCACTCCCAAGTTCCAGGGAACCGTCCGTCAACTGTTCTTCAAGCGTATCAAGGCCGCCTTCCTGTCGCCCCAGTTCCAGACTGATGTCTACAAGCCCCTCAAGATCGATGACTTCATCGACCAGGAAGTTCAGAACCTGTCTGGTGGTGAATTGCAGCGTGTTGCCATCGTTCTCGCTCTGGGAATGCCCGCCGATATTTACCTCATTGATGAGCCTAGTGCTTACCTTGACTCCGAGCAGCGTATTGTGGCCTCCAGGGTCATCAAGCGTTTCATCATGCACACCAAGAAGACTGCTTTCATCGTCGAGCACGATTTCATCATGGCCACTTATCTCGCCGATCGTGTCATTGTGTTCGATGGCCAGCCCTCTGTTGATGCCCACGCCAACACCCCCGAGTCTCTGGTCACTGGTTGCAACACCTTCTTGAAGAACCTGGATGTTACCTTCCGTCGTGACCCCAACAGCTACCGCCCTCGTATCAACAAGTACCAGAGTCAGATGGACCAGGAGCAGAAGTTGAGCGGCAACTACGTAAGTCTACCAGCGTTATCTTCGGTTTGTGTTCATGTCTATTGAACTGTACTAACTGCGATTATAGTTCTTCTTGGAAGAGGAGAAATGAAGAAGCTGTTCCTGGCAAGTATGACCGCGTGCCTCACAAACGTGACGGCCGCGACTCGGGCCAGCGACGATACCGACGTCGCTGGAGGTACCTTCGGGTAGTGGCGTTTTTCGGCGTTACCAAGGCCTCTGCAGCACAGAGTAGGCGGCGCCGCTGCCGTGGCGTGCGCCTTCCTGGTGATGTGGATGGTGCTTTGGAGGAGGAGGACGAAGAGGAAGTGGGCGACATGTTTGGCTAGGAGCAGTGGTTTACCTGATCCAGCTGATCCTCTCTGGCCCCCGTGTCGTCGCCCCATGGTCGTCCCTTCCAAGCCCATCTACGCCTGCATAGTCCGATATTGTCATCTTCACGATGTTATGGAGTGAAGACACGAGACTCGTCTCTTAGATTATGTTTGGGTACCGGTTTTGGGATGGCGCAGTCATGTCGGAGTTAAAGTTTCCCCAGAGTTCCAAGGTTATTTACGACATGGATGGTCCACCGACAAAGGGTTCGGTGAGAAAAGTTAGCTGGTAAGGTCAAGCTAGGTGACCACTGTCCAAAAGATTTGAACATATTGTATTACGTGCTTTGTTGTCCAATCGTACATATGGCTTAACCGTGTTTCTGGTCCTTGCGTAACATTTGTGCATTCCCTTTATATATTTACTCTACGTATACGACTCGGAATTATTGACTAATAATAAATCCCAACAAATCTCCCTGACCAGACGTACATCCTATGAAGATGCTACGAAAGTAAGAGACAAAGAAAATCGACATACGGTCGGAGCAGCAATTGAACAAAGACGCCGACGAGATGGCTAGATCAACGATCACCTGACATGAAAGAAATCTCATCGGCTCTCCTGCCTTTCACTTTCCACGTCAGCGGGCTTGTTTCTTTGATACTGTGTAGTGATTGCAACGTATTGGGGAGGCTTATTACTATGACAGTGGTAAGTGATGCATGAATTACAACGATTATCAGGCTGAAAACGCAATGAACTCGCTAGTACTTACTCAATCATGTTTCCCCGCAGGCTTCAAGTCAGGAGACCAGCACTTACATCAACCACAATACATATCCTACTCCATGTCCGGACACCCATATCCCGAGGTACACATGACTAGTGTAATCAAGCGTCCGGTCATTGACCCATTGAAACAAATATAAAATCCAAGTCTAGTATCCAGATTGTATATCCAAGTGAACCCCGGACCCGCGGAGCCGTTATGTACCCCGCCAATGATAGAATATTTTATATCCAACGATATACTCCTCAGAACTTGAACTAACTAGTCAAGTCAATGATTCGAAGGCCCTGGTACGATACATGGATGTCAATAGTATATCCAGATCTAGCAAAACTAGGCTATATTAATCTGAACAGGGCGGGCGAGCTTTATTGACCCTTGAAACTTGATTTATATATATATCACTGCACCAACCGCCGTTTCCAATTGACACACAGTTGATTGTGGAGTGTACGACGGGGTTGTATTTGAAGGGTGGCAGAGAGGACGGTTTCGCTTCCTCAGCTTTTTGTGTATGAGATTAATAAGGCAGAGGGTGGTGGTGGTGGTGGTGGTGGTGGAGGATTGCAGATTGAAAGTCTGAGGGCTTATTTGATAAGGGTAGTGTTGTTGATGAAAGCGGCGGGGATGGAGGAATTTTTATCGATATTTTACTTGGGAAGAGCCTACTCTGGTTTTTATTCTAGCAGCATGCTACTTGCTCTATTAGCTCGAGTCAAGTTGAGGGTTGGTTTCGCTACAGAAGACAGCCATTTTATCATACTATGTATATACTATCAGTGCGCTAGGAATCAGATTAGTGTTCATTGGCACTACCTAGGTAAGGTCTGCCAATACTGTAGAGTGCATCTAATCCTCTTCGATCTCTCCCTCCTCGCTGCCGGAGTGGACAGCCTTCTCTTCTTTCTTGGAGTCATCAGCTGCTGCTGCTGCTGGAGTCCGTTCGCGACGCTCCCGGTCTCGCTTGGCACCGCGGCTGCGCTCCCGTTCTCGACTATCACGTCGGTACCGCTTCGCAGAGCGACTGGCAACACTTTCCGTGTCGCTGTCGCGTCTGCGCCTACGATCATTGCTGGTCGTGCTTCGGGTATCGGCGCCATAATCCAACTCATCCCGACCTCCACGAGGATCACCGCGAGTGCGATAGAGGCGTTCACGCTCTTCCTCGCGCTCTCGACGCTCACGCTCGTAGTGGCTGAGCGGACGGGCACTGCGATCCCGGTCCCAGTCGCGGTCGCGGTCCCGATCCCGTTCGCGCTCGCGGTAACGGTCCCGGTCTCGGTCACGCTCCTCTCGCCTTTCTCGGACAGGCGATAGGCCGCTGGCCTTGCGGTAGGATCGTTCACGGTCCGCCTGAGCTTTACGACGGTCTGCCTCGTAGGCATCCGGCTCGGGCGTCCGGCTAAGGCGGCTCGAGGTTCCTCTTCTTTCGCCTCTGTAGGACGGCCCACTGCGATGATCACGGTCACGATCGTGGTGATCCCGGCGACTTCCGCGATCTCTATCACGGGCCTCGCGGTCTCTCTCCGCGTCCTCCTCCTTCTCCTTCAGACGGCGAATGACCTTGTCAAAGGCAGCCTGTCGGAGCTCATCGGTCTCCAGAGACTTGTACTCGTCGAATCTTTCGATTCGGGGCCGCACCTGTTCCCATGTATCAGTAGCACGGACAGGAGGCTCAAGGCGTTTGATCCGGGAACGCAATGCATCTATAGCACGTCGTTGATGACGATCCGCGGCATGCTTTTCTTCCTCACTCCGTCGGAGCGCCTTCTCCTGGACACGCTGGAAGATTAACAGGAGTATCTCGGGATCGATATCGGCCGTGCGGCGATCGCCAGACACAACCACGTTGAATTCTTCAAACGTAGTCTTGGGTGTGACCTCAAAGCGTTTGTCCTAGTTAAAGAGTGGTTAGTGACGGATAAAAGAGATCGTCAGAGGCAAGTCACACTTACATCAAGCACATCCAAGATATCGTTACGCGGACCACGCAATGACCGTTCTTCTTCCTCAACTACATCCCAGAACAGATCCAGAGGAGATGATCCGGAATTACCCAGGATACCGATATACCGGGGATCTTCGCGGATCAACGGGTAGGTGTTCATCCATTTGCTTCCAGCTTTAATTTTGCCCTGTGATCTCAATTCCTTCAGAAGCTCAATGAACTGCTCGCGAGCATGGCGTTCCTTTCTCGCCTTTGCTGCCTTTTGCTGCTGGCGTGCATCGTTGAATGCCCGCTCAAGGGACTTGATGTGGTTCTCAAAGGCAGTCAAAATGTCAGACTTGCTAAGGGTTTTGAACTTATCGTCGCTCTGGACCTTATCATTCGACTGAATGATTGCCTGGGCTTCGGACCAGCGTGTGTATGGTTCCAGGTTCAGGGACTTCAAGATAGTCACCAGCTCATCCATGGCGGCCTTGCGCTTAACCGCTTCCACCTCAATGTGCTCCTTCTTGAGCTCCACAATGTACTCCTCGAAGAGCTGGCGCCTCTCACTCTCATCGTCCGTGGACCTGAAGATAGTCTCACCCTCGATGATCGGTCGGATGGTCTTCCAGCGACTGTAATGCTTAATCTCAGGATGGCGCTTCAACATGGTATTGAAATCTGCTCGGAGCTTAGCGAATCTCTCTTTCGCCCGATCCTTCTCCTGCATGCGAACCTCGACCGCATATTTCTCAAATGCTGCCTTGCGGTCTCTGGGGTCTTTCAGAGCACGATACTGAGGATCCTTGATGGTTTCACGCATGGTTTGTTCCCAGCTCCAGTCGGGTTGAACGTTGTGGCGCTTCAGCATCTTCATGAACGCGTTTTCCGCTTCTTCGAGGGAGCTGTATTCGGGTTCGGCTTGAGTGCCTAGGATAGGAGCCGCCGCGATACCATTGGAATCCATCGAAGGATATCCTATACGTCGGTCGCTATAGCCTCGATCAAAGTCGTCGCGATCGCGCTGCTGTGGGTAAGAAGAAAACGAGCTAACACCTCCTGCAACGAAAGTCGGAGCCCTGTTTGTCACAAAGGTCAGGATTACGTGCATAGTCGAAACGGGATGTAGATGACTTACGCCGCCGGAGGAGGTTGAGGCGTTTGAGCCTGTGCCAGAGCATTCTTGTAAACATCTGGCATCTCCCAAGTGCTTTGCTTGCTTTCGGTGTTGTACCAGTATTTCCGACCACCCTCAGCAGTATATTCTTTCCATGGCTGATTCGCCAAAGCGCGCTATAGATGAGGCGAATCAATCAGCATCTGACGGCCCAGAAATGGTGAGAGTATACATACCTCCATCGGCGTCATTAGCTCGACGGGCTTTGCCCATTGCGTCGCCTTCGTCTGGACATTGTAGTAGTAAACTCTACCATCGGAGTTGCGCGCCTCCTGCCAAAGGGGGGACGCGCCAGCTGGACCGTTCATCGGATTCATCTCGTCGATGCAGAAGCTGCCAGGGACAGACACTACTGCGGTTGCGATGAGAAAGATGGAAAAAGCCGCGTTTGAAGAAGCTCGCCGGGGTTCCTGCGCTAAGGGTGTTTGCCGTGTTTGCAAGGGGTCCCCCCCGGGTCGTCATATCGATCACCTCCACCGGGCGCGCTTGGGTCCCTGGCTGCTGTTAATTAGATTGCGCACCGAGGGGCTTCGGATTGTGGTCTTTTTCTAGCTTACCCCGGTCGCTTACCTGCTTGCGCCATAAATTTCACCACCGTCAGAAGAAGAGGAGCATGCGGCTGTTGCTCTCGCCATGCCGAGTCTCGACATCCCCGGGGAATTCCTCAGACATGCTCTTCTAGCCACGGTTGTCCCGCATGATTCAGATGTCGATTTGGAAGCAGCTCTAACGTCTGCCCTGGAAAAAGGCGCAGAGGATGTAACATCTGTCCTCTCCCTGATACCACAGCGCTCCCTCCTATTCTTTGGTACGCTAAGACCTGTTGGCCTGACCGAGCTCTATCTCTTACTCATATGCAGCGCCATATAGATGAGTTCTGTACCGTTCGCGTCGTCCTGAGGCTTTCCAACTGCTCGCCTTCCAGCTTGAAACAGCACCTTCCACACCTCGAGGTCCGACTTGATGCCTTTGCTATCGACCCCGCTGAAACGGTTGCGGAGAATCCGACCCCAACCCGAGACCTCATCTTCTCAGGGGTTGTAGATTCACAGGAGCCATTGGTGGTGGTGAACGAGTTTGAGGGAGAAACGGGCGGTGGGAATCATGTATACGTGATTTGGAGTGTTAAAGCATTCCTCAGTAAGGGCTCCATATGTGCTTCGGCGTCCAATTGTACTGACCGGTTCCAGAACGGCCTCGCATACGCATCCAACACCCTTCCCTCCTCTTCATCGCCGCCGCCACTCTCAATCCAGCAGAAAATCGACAGCAAGAATCTCGCGGAGATGACTATCTCCCCCCTCTTATCCCTGCATCGGCAAACATTCTACAGCCACTATCCACCGACAAATCCTTGGACCAAAAAGATCCCTTCCTCCCAGCGTCTAGGCTTCTGCGAGTTGTACCTGCGAAATACAGTGAAGATCCCATATATCATATCCAGCAACACTCCGGGCATCCGATACGGATCGTCCCCGCCGCTAGTGCCAGGATACGATATTCTCGATTGAATGCCTATAGCGGACGGCCTACTACCGTTGCCAGTCTTGATTTCGAAGTGACGCCTTTCCTTAATTGCGATGTCACATTCGACAAGGCAAAGCTTCACATGTCAGATGGGACGATCGAAACCCTCTCGGACGCGCCCGGCCTGGTCCCACCCATTCGATGCCTCCCACGAGATGATGTCACCCTTATATACAAGTTGACACCTGACTATGCGCCAGACCCAAATCCATCAACAACTGTGATGGTCAGTGTTTTGGATATCTCCTTGGAAGCAATCATACATCTGTCGGAAAACTGTAACCCGCGGATCTTGATGCAATGGAGGACCAATGTCGATTTCTCAATGGTTCTGAACCCGACCTTTGGCGGACCTAGCCAGGCCTTACAACGAAACAACCGCCCTGCAAGTCTGCCTATGACGCCAAATCAGAGCAACGGCGTAGCGGGAACAGCCACGCCCAATCGAAGCTCCTTAAGAGAGAGAGCTTATTCAACAGCGGACCTCGGTGTATCCGTTTCATTTAGTGGCCCCCCGCATGTGGAAGTAGGAAAGCCCTTTGCGTGGAGTGTCTTCATCGTAAATCGATCGGCCGCCTCCCGCAAATTCTCCATGGTCGCTATCCCTCGCAGGAAGAAGCCAGACCCAAGGGGACATGTAGTGCGACCATCTTCTTCATCGGCAACGAGCCGTAAGGACGCCCATGTTGCGGAAGCTGTGACGGATGACAACATTGTTCATGCTCTACAGAAGAGTGTAGCCGGTCAGGAAGCAGAGCTCATCTCTTTGAGTACAGATGTTCGGGCTGGGTGAGTGACTTTGATATCTCTTCTGTTCTTCTGCCTTTGGCTAACTTGATCAATCATAGTCCCCTTTTACCTGGCACCTGCTTTGCGACCGAATTAAAACTGCTTCCCCTGGCGGTGGGGGCACTTCGTCTGGAAGCCGTGCGCCTGGTGGATGTGAACACGAACGAAATGATCGACATTAAAGATCTCCCGGATATCCATTCCTTTGATAGGAAGGGTAACCCAATTGAGATAACCAGTTCAGAATAGAGGTGTTACTGTTATGATAGTTTGAACGCCGCCTACGATGCATCTTTCATAGACTTGGCTGATTCTGTGAGTGGGAACCGTGACAGCATGATTAGGACGTGATGCCGAGCAATCGATGTTTGAAAATATCGTATATATCAGATATCATAGAATATCATAGAAGTTTCAAATCTGCATGCTGCAATGCATGCGGGCCATACCAAGCACGAGCTACATAGTACCGGACCCTGCCGGGCCTCCGGCAGGATGGAGTAAAGCGGCAAAAAAACTAAAAAGAGGGACCCTGACCTTAGTAAAAGCAGCGAAAGGGCGGAGAAGGGCGGGTGATCACGCGAGCGGATTGGTTCAAGGGGCGGGGGAAGTCGAGCGGGCAGATGACAGGCCGACCTTTGATCCTGCGTCTGCTCCTCACAGTTCACAGCCTCGGAGTCAGAGTGCTGCCTGTCTACTACGGGGAACTTGAATCGCTGGTCGACCTCACCCAGTACCCATATTAATCCGCCTCCATCCGCCCCGTTGCTTCATCGAGACCCACCGAGACCACCCGCCTACAAGACCAGGAGTTGTTGGGGGCTTCGGCCAGGTTGCTCTTATTTCGCCTGTGCGCCCTTTCTGACAATCCTTTGCGTCATACACTCGCCGATACCGCCAACCGGGATTTGCGTGCCCTCGCCTTCGATCCCCTTCCATCCCGTCAATCACTTCTTTCTCCCCATCGCCTTCGTCATGTTCTCCGCTGGACGTCGAAGAATACTTGATGGACTCAATCGGAGGTACATCTACGGCCGTCTGGTATGTGGAAAAGAAGACTGAGCCTCGTCCCGAACCCTTGAATTCTTAAGGACCCTTACATACTGTAAACGGCATTCAAATTTTGTTCCATGCTGCGAACAATTACTGACTGCACTCCTTCCCATCTCCTTGATTATAGCCACTGCTTCACGCCATAATCTTCCTCATCGAAATGGCGGCAGCAATGCGCCTCGCGGCCAAGTTCAACTCCTACTATGCGGAGAAGCCGGGTAAGGCCTACGCTCACTTGATAAGCGCCTCAAGGGGTTAGCTGACATTTGTCTCGTCTTCAGTCCTGACTACTATGGTGACCAATGCGGTAAGAATTGCCTTAGCCCACCATTTGGAGATGCTCAGTGGCATGGATTGACTGACTTTGGACGGCATGATAGATCCTTGGTGGAATCGCAGATACGGTCGCACAGTTGATTACAGCTTTCAAGGCTCATGCAGGACACAGGCATACCAGTAGTAGCGATCTCATCTCGATTGAGATCCATGAGCTGGACAAAGAGAAGCCACCTGCTCTTGGGGAGCTGGGCCATGCGAGACATATGCCCCCTCCCTTTGACTTTGAACGCCTAACTCGCTTCATGTCGTACGGCTTTTTCATGGCCCCAGTTCAATTCCAGTGGTTCGGCTTCTTGTCCAGGGCATTCCCTCTCACCAAGAGGAACCCGTCAATCCCGGCGCTGAAGCGAGTTGTCGTGGATCAGCTCATGTTTGCTCCTTTTGGTATGTGAATCGCAAAGGAAGAAGAGGAAGCTTTGAGGCTAACAGACTATGTAGGATTGGCGTGCTTCTTTTCATTCATGACCGTTGCCGAGGGAGGGGGAAGGAGAGCATTGACGCGCAAGTTCCAAGATGTTTATCTTCCAACTCTCAAGGCCAATTATGTTCTTTGGCCCGCCGTTCAAATCCTCAACTTCCGGGTTGTTCCTATCCAATTCCAGATTGTGAGTCAGTGAGAGAAATGTTCCGTGTTCTCCTGCTAACGCTTTATGTAGCCCTTCGTGTCCTCTGTCGGTATTGCCTGGACTGCGTATCTGTCGTTGACCAACTCCTCGGAGGACGAGTAAGGATAGACTAGGGCCCATATACTGGTACTCGCAAGGTTTTTGGTCGCTTTCGTTCTCAATTGTCTGTCATTTCTCTTTTGCTGCGTCATTGTATGCTTACTGGGCGTTGTAAATGAGCTTTGGGGGTGGTTGTGTTATTCTTCGTCTCATGGATGGTGTATAGGTCATCTTCGTCCAGCAATGTGGTTACACCAGAGTCAACAATTGATGATGTCTCCCGTAGGCGGGGTTCTCCACGAGCGGGCCGGCAGTCTAGACGAGAAGATTCGGAACGGTATTCGATAGATCCACCCCCGGACGCAGCAACAGAGCCCAGGACATCCCATCGCAGCACTTGATCCGAGGCTATGAGGCATAATGTTCACCCCTGAGGCCCCGGCCCCTTCCGTCATCGACCACGGTGACTGACATCAGTCCCGCATCAGCCCGAGGCGTGGGCGAATCTCTCACCGGCTGCCCCACCACCGACCAAACCACTTACCCCGCCGCCGAGCCGAAGAGTAGCTTCCATTCGAGTCTGACCACTACCAGACTCGCTCACCGCGGTCCTATTAAGTAGGCATTTTTCCAATTCCCTCGTCCCTGTGGCGGTACTAATACCACGACCTCCCCCCTTCCAATTCCCCTTTCCCTCCTCGTTCCCCCACTTACCCATTCTCTCAGACACAGTCCGACTGCTCTAGAACCGTCGTTCACGATGTCTCTCTCCAACAAGCTTGCCATCACCGATGTCGACCTCAAGGACAAGCGTGTCCTGATCCGGGTATGTTGTTGCTCCGGAAACCCCACCATCGGTGCCCCTCGCGGGGTTACACGGATGGGCCAATGATGCTAATGAGTCCTCCCAATGGACAGGTCGACTTCAACGTCCCCCTCAATGCCGAGAAGGAGATTACCAACAACCAGCGTATCGTCGGTGCTCTGCCCACCATCAAGTACGCCGTCGAGAATGGTGCCAAGGCCGTTGTGCTCATGTCCCACCTGGGTCGCCCTGACGGCAAGAAGAACCCCAAGTACAGCCTGAAGCCCGTTGTTGCCGAGCTCGAGAAGCTGCTCGGCAAGAGCGTCGTCTTCACCGAAGACTGCGTTGGTCCTGAGGTCGAGGAGGCCGTCAACAAGGCCACTGGTGGCCAGATCGTTCTCCTTGAGAACCTCCGTTTCCACGCCGAGGAGGAGGGCAGCTACAAGGATGAGGAGGGCAAGAAGGTCAAGGCCGACAAGGAGAAGGTTGCCGAGTTCCGCAAGGGACTGACTGCTCTCGGTGACATCTACATCAGTAAGACCTCCCAATTAGTTCTTGAGATCGTGATGAGCGATGTGCTGATATGCTATAGACGACGCTTTCGGAACTGCCCACCGCGCCCACTCTTCCATGGTCGGTGTTGACCTTCCCCAGAAGGCTTCCGGTTTCCTCGTCAAGAAGGAGCTTGAGTACTTCGCCAAGGCTCTCGAGAGCCCCCAGCGCCCCTTCCTTGCCATCCTGGGTGGTGCCAAGGTCTCCGACAAGATCCAGCTGATTGACAACCTGCTCCCCAAGGTCAACAGCCTCATCATCACCGGTGCCATGGCCTTCACTTTCAAGAAGACCCTGGAGGGTGTCAAGATCGGAAACAGTCTGTTCGACGAGGCTGGCAGCAAGATCGTTGGTGAGGTCGTCGAGAAGGCCAAGAAGCACAACGTCAAGATCGTCCTGCCTGTCGACTACGTCACTGCCGACAAGTTCTCTGCCGATGCCACCACCGGCACTGCTACCGACGCCGAGGGTATTCCCGATGGCTACATGGGTCTGGATGTTGGTGAGAAGAGTGTTGAGCTCTACAAGCAGACCATTGCCGAGGCCAAGACCATCCTCTGGAACGGTCCCCCCGGTGTCTTCGAGCTGGAGCCCTTCGCCAACGGCACCAAGAAGACCCTCGATGCTGCCGTCGCGGCCGCTCAGTCTGGCTCCATCGTCATCATCGGTGGTGGTGACACTGCCACCGTCGCCGCCAAGTACGGCGTCGAGGACAAGCTCAGCCACGTCTCCACCGGTGGCGGTGCCTCGTTGGAGCTGTTGGAGGGCAAGGAGCTGCCCGGTGTTGCTGCCCTGTCAAGTAAGTAAATATTAAAAGACATACTGGATATGCGGAGATGCTGCGGGCGAGTGGACAGGCGCCTTCTGTAGTACCTGTCGGTCTCCAGCCTCCTTCAGGGCGGGGAACAATTCTACGTCTGGACGAATGTAATGTACAAGGATGATAATTAATCAAAATACGTGTTTATTCATTCCCAAAGAGAGGTTCTGATGATGTAATCGTGACTAGTGACGGGCCCCAAGCTGTGAAGGACGAGAGGTGAGGGCAGGAATGGTCGGTCGGTGGGCTTGATTTCCATTAACAGCTTTGTAAATACTCGTAGGAGGTATATGATGTGGTGGGCGACACCCTGCTTCAATCGAAGCGCTGCCATCGGGTCTTTCACCGTAGACTAGATCCGTCAGGCTGACTGCATCCTACAACCGCCCCAGTCACTGGTCCAAACCACCGAAGCAGGCACATCAATCAGACAACACTTATGCGAGCAAGGAGATCTAGCTCCGATTATGTCCATTTTCTCTCTATCGAGCCCCGTCAGGGCAAGCTGCATGCGGAATCAAGCGATGATTGCTTCGTGGATTTGCGTATGTTCATCTCATAACCGACAGCCCGTCAATCAACGTGACATGTTAATGGGAGGCCTCGACCTTCTTGAGCTCCTCTCTATGAAAGGAAGACGCGTTAGTTATGGTGGTCATCTCTATGCACTGTATGTAGTAGAGCGGGTCGGTGTTGACGGGCAACGTACTTCAGCTGCTTAGAGAAGTCCTCGGCCGCATCGTCATCATCCCAGCTCTCTTCCCACAAATGAGCGCTCGTGCCGTTGGCGGCAGATCCTTGTTCAGTTTCCTCCTGAGGCCAGTCTGGAAGGTCCGTCGGTCAGCGCAACCGTCATCACAATCATTGCTCGCTCGATGGCCGTGGGGGGGGCTCTCTTCTGCGTGGAAGAAGAGAGGGATTCCGGCGGTCTGTCTAACCTTCAACGGGAAAGTCCTCGAACTCGTCGTCTTCTTCCAACACGGGGGGCTTCTGTTGCTGTGGCTGCTGGGTGGGTTCGGCCTTGGTATCCTGGGTCTGGGTGGGATTCGACATGTTGGGCGGGGGGAGGAGGGGGTGAGCGGACAGGTGGCTTCAGGAAGCTGGAGGGGGGTGAGCGTGGTATAACGGGAGGAGACAATAGGAGACGCGAGGGGGGAGAATTGACAGGTCAGAGGATTGGAGGTGGCGGTGGTGGTTGATAGTGAGGGACTGACTGCAGGCGCGGCGGGCGGCGGAGAGGAACCAACTAGTAGCTCGGCGGCTCTCACGCACTGGGACTAGGCCACAGTCGGTCAATCCAACTGACTGACGACATCTCCCCCAGTGTCCCAGAGCCCCCCTCGTCTCATCGTGCCGGACATACCGGCCAGATCCATTCCCTCCCCAGGCTAACTCAACTCCTCCTTCCCCCGAGGCGCTAAATTATGACCGTCCGAAACGGTTCGTGAACGTTGACTGCCTTGTTCGCGACCACGCCCGGCACTTCCTTCGCTGGCCGGTGCTCCGCCTCGCCGCCGCAAGTGGACCGCGGGCTCGACGCTATTATTGTTCTGGTCCGTTGCTTATAATCGCTGGCCCATCAGCCTAGTCGGTCTCTTTTCCTCCATTCAACTATCTTTATTTCTCCTCTTCTCTTTCTCTTCTCTTGGGGTATGTACCCGGAAATTCGCCACGTTCTCGGTGCGTCTCTGAGGGGAGATTCTATCTTCTCCCCATTCCGTCTACGTCTTCCTTTGGCCTCCGGGCCCCTTCGGCTCGTGGTGGGAATTTGATCTCGATTCGTCTCGTGCACAACTTCCTTTCTAGCTCATTCTACTCTCTCCCGCCTGGTTCTTACCCAGCCCTTTTTGGTGAAGATGTTTCGCGTAGGCTCGTGGCTTTATGGCAAAAAGCCGGCCAATGCCTCTACCCAGTCTCTGGACTCTTTGTCCGAACTGCGAGATCGTGAGTGACCACGAGGCTCTCGATGCAAATGACGCTGACCGTTGATTTTCTGAGGTCCAAAGTTGAGGATGCTATGAGAGGTATGCCCAAATTCTCCTCCGTGATCGAATCCCCGCTCTTCCGGGGTCAGTGCTGAGGCGTATGCTGACGGTTGAGCACAGCCGCCACTCTGATCCTCAATGACGATGTCGATGGCGCCGAAGATGGCCTTTCTGAAGGCATCTCGTCATTCCATAATGTGTGTATGCCTTTAGACAACTGCAAGTGTTTCGGAACGCTTTTGAGCCTCTGCTGACTACAACGTTGCCTTGTGTAGCTTGGCAGAGGTGTCGTTGCGTTTATTCGAGCCACTCTGGGGTTCGAACAGGAAATTATGCGCCAGGGTGTGTGACTACCGTCCGATTGGGCTGACTCGTACTGATTTTCTATAGCCTCGGAGCGACTCAATGCCGCGGAGACTAGTGCCTCCAACGACCAGCATCGCGCGCAGCATAACTCCAATGCGCCCAACTCATATCACTCACAAATATATGCTCCCGGCACGGAGTTTGCGCTCTGCCAGGCCATGGCGCAGCTCATGAGCGCCGTCGTGGGTGTCTTAAATGAGAGTCTGACGGAAAGCATCAAAGGGTTCTATAAGCTGAGAAAGGCCTACATTGCCCTGGACGCTATTCTTAAGATGGAGCAAAACTTTATCGCGCAGGCACGGAACTCGGGGAATAGCACCTCTACAGAAAGCCTGTCCCGGGGCTCGGGGCAAGGAGCGGGAGCAAAGTCCGCCCCCGCATCGTCCGTCGAAGTTGCTGCCCTTAAAAAAGAGCTTTCAGACCTGTCTATCTCCACAGAGTCCGAGGCATCGACGCCGAATCCTTCTGATATGCTAAGCCATGATCCTGACTCGGACATCTTCAAGAACCAGATTGATGTCTTCATCCACTCCGGCGCCAACTTCTGCTTTGGGATCCTTTTGCTCTTGATCTCTATGGTGCCACCTGCGTTCAGCAAACTTTTGGGAATTATTGGCTTTCACGGGGACAAAGACCGCGGGTTGCGGATGCTTTGGCAGGCCAGTAAGTTTAATAACCTGATCGGAGCCCTCTCCGCGTTCGCCATTCTCGGATATTCCAATGGCTTTGTCCGCTACTGCGATATCATGCCCGACCCCGTCCCGGGAGACGATGTCCAGGGATATCCCCAGGAACGGCTCGAAGCCTTGCTGGCGCTCATGAGGAAGCGGTTCCCGAAGAGTCAGCTGTGGCTGCTGGAAGAGTCGCGGATGAACGGTGCGAACAAGAAGCTCGATGTGGCTTTGGAGCTGCTGTGCGGTAAAGAGCGCAGTCCGCTCAAGCAGGTCGAAGCACTACGGGTTTTCGAACGGAGTTTGAACGCCATGTATCTCCACAGATACGAGCTCTGTGCCGAGTCTTTTCTTGAGGTAAGGGTTTTGGATCTCCCTATGGTCTACCCAGCTGACTATTCAGTGCGTGGACCTCAACTCATGGTCTCGATCACTCTATTATTACATTGCAGGATCATCCCATCTCAGCTTGTATCGAAGCGTTGTCGCGACTGATGCTACTGCAGCAGCTACGCACGCCAAGAAGGCCACGGAGTACTTCCGAAAGGCGCCGCCGTTGGCTGGCAAGAAAAAGTTCATGGCCCGGCAGTTGCCTTTCGACGTCTTTGTGTCGCGCAAGATTGCCAAGTGGGAGGCCCGCGCCAAGGAGTGGAAGGTGCCCCTGGTGGACGCCGTCGGGGTGGATCCAATCGAGGAGATGATCTTTTTCTGGAACGGACATAGTCGGATGACGCAGGACCAGCTGGAGGAATCCCTGACAAAGCTGGCATGGTCGGAAAGCAATGCCAACAAGACGTGGTCGCGGGAGGGACCGGAGGAGAAGGCCATCCTACAGATCCTGCGTGCGGCCGTCCTCCGTGCGATGCGCCGACATGGCGAGGCGAAGGAGATGATTCGCACGAGCATCTTCAGCCAGGACAAGTCCCAGTTCACGGGGCATCTGAAGGATGACTGGATCTACCCGGTGGCGCACTTTGAGATGGCGGCTAATTTGTGGATGGAGCGTGCGACCTACTGCGCGGTCCATGGGGGCCCAGACTCGGCCACCGAAAAGTCGGTCACGAATGATACCACGCTGGAGCGGCGCCAGGTGCGGGAGTGCAAGGAACACCTCGAGAAGGCGGCCCGGTGGGAGAGCTACGAACTGGACGCGCGCGTTGGGCTCAAGGTGACGGCCGCGATGGAGGCGGTGGAAAAATGGGAGAGCGCGCATGCGAGCACCTCTGGGTGATGATGATTGATGTATTATGATGCTGTACATTTACCGCCGGGCATTTGACCTTACGATAAGACTATGGATAGACGGAGCAATGGTTTTGCCAGCTGAATCCCCGTAGGGCACGTAAGGCGTAGTGACCTGTCAAATTCCTATGGAGATGTCTGTCAGCTGTTTTGAGTCTTGACCGACTGTTAGCGGTGACGATCGCGCGGGTCGGATAAAGATCCGGGCTGTCACGTTCCCCGTCGGATGCATCCGTCATGACAACCATCGCGCTTCTCTCACGGGCCAGACCTTTGCACACTGCAACCGATGTGACTCATGCTGGCCTGGGCAATCAGGGCATGATGTATCCAGGGATGCAGCAATTGACGTCGATCGGCGGAGAGGTCTCCCGAAGGATCGAATCAGCGTGATGGGAGGGCGTGGTCGGACGTCCGATACTATGACGCTGGACCGGATAACACGGCTTCGGATCTACGCGATGTGCCTTAAAGATACTGGCACATCCTGTGTGTCGCTAACCTGAAATTCTATTTCTCTAAACTGCTTCCTCCAACCTGAGACTTTAGTTGTCGTGCTGTGTACTGTGTACTGTGTACAGCTCGGACCAATACTCGGGCGGCAATAACCTTTCCCCATCGCTCGGATATAGGAGATTTTTCGACCGGATTTGGACTTTTTTTACCTGCCGTGTGATATCATATCTCCGAGGTGGGCACGCCGGGTATTGATTGAGTTTTCCACGGGCAATCCTATCGGAAATCGTTCTTCAACATGTCGCGACACGAATCGACTCGTTCATCTTTCTCGTCCGACGATGTGGACTCCTCCGACGACCACGGCGCATCCATGCACCAGGACGATCCCGCCGCATTGGAGAAGCAGACCACGGCGGCCTCAGGATTGTCGGCCTTGGAGAACCGCGCGCATTCGGTGATTTCGCGCATTCGCAGTCGTGATCCGGGGCAAATTGCCCGCTTTACGCATCCGCTCTCGCATACGAAAACCTCCGAGGATGTGATTGTCGATTTTGATGGGCAGGATGATCCGTATCGGCCGATGAATTGGAGTTTTCGCAAGAAGGCGATTACGACGGTGTTGTATGGGTTGACTACCATGGGTATGCCGACCATTCTTTTACCTAGGACATTGACTGACTTGCGATAGGTGCGACGTGGGCTAGTTCGATGTATGTTTCCGATCGCCGATTCCATTCGAATAGTTATTGACGCCGCGCAGTTTCTCGACGGGCACCAAACAGGTTGATGCGGAGTTTCATGTGGGCGAGGAGGTCGGCACACTGGGTACCACGCTGCTATTGTTCGGATTCGGTAGGTCGCAATACCTTCCAGGCTGTCGAGGCTGTGCATGCTGACCTCTCAGGATTGGGCCCTCTGGTCTGGGCTCCGTTATCGGAGGTATATGGACGCAAACCGGCCGTACTGGCGCCCTACTTCATCGCGGCGATTTTCTCATTCGCCACGGCCACAGCCAAGGATCTTCAAACCGTCATGCTGACCCGCTTCTTCTGCGGCTTCTTTGGCTCCGCACCGGTGACCAACACCGGCGGTGTGCTCAGCGACATCTGGACCGCCGAACAGCGCGGCGCCGCCATCGTCGGCTACGCCATGGCCGTGGTAGGCGGGCCCGTACTCGGTCCCATCGTCGGCGGCGCCATCTGCGAGAGTTACCTGGGCTGGCGCTGGACCGAATACATCACGGGGATCATGATGATGCTGTTCCTCCTTCTCGACCTCACCTTTCTCGACGAAAGCTACCCCCCCGTCCTCCTCGTCTACAAGGCCCAACGTCTCCGCTTCGAAACCGGCAACTGGGCCCTCCACGCCCGCCACGAAGAATGGGACGTCACCCTCAAAGAACTCGGCAACAAGTACCTCATCCGTCCCTTTGCCCTCCTCAGCACCCCCATCTGCTTCCTCGTCGCCATCTACGCTTCCTTCGTCTACGGCATCCTCTACCTCAGTCTCGCCGCCTTCCCCATTGAATTCCAAGAAGTCCGCGGCTGGAACCAAGTCGTCGGCGCTCTGCCCTTCCTCGCTTACCTCGTCGGTATCCTCTTCGGCGCGTGCATCAACCTCCTCAATCAGAAATTCTACATCGCCCGTTTCAAAGCGAACAATAACTTCCCCGTCCCGGAAGCCCGTCTACCCCCGATGATGCTCGGGTCGGTGTTCTTCGCCGCGGGCCTCTTCATCTTCGGCTGGACCAGCCCGCCTCATCTTCCCTGGATCGCCCCGATCATCGGGGCCGTCTGCATCGGGTTCGGTTTTTTTACCATCTTCCAGGCCGCCTTGAACTACCTCATCGATACCTTTCAGAAGGTTTCCGCGAGTGCCGTCGCCGCGAACACTTTCCTCCGGAGTCTGTTTGCGGGCTGCTTCCCGCTGTTCGCGAATATCATGTTCCATCGTCTCGGCGTGGACTGGGCGTCTAGTGTATTGGGCTTCGTGGCTGTTGCATTGATTCCCATCCCGTATTTGTTTTATGTTTTTGGGAAGCGCATTCGTGCGAGGGGGAAGTGGTCCCGTGCTTCGGTGTATGGGTATTGATGCCTGATGCTGATACGTGGGACGTTTGTCTCGGTATATTGTCGAGCTGGTTGCACTGCTCGGCTCATACCCTGACGAAACCTCAACAACGCAAAGATTGAACGGAGTGCAGTCGGGAGAAAAGAACAGTTTTGATTTATTCGTTCGAGATACCTCTGATCACTTGTTGGTTTAAGTTATGCATACACGGCCGCGATAGATAGCATGATTAATTGGTCATGATTAATGTCTATAGATCGATAGATAGTTTGATTGGTTTATATTCTAATTTAGTGATAGATTTATTCAGTGGAATACACATCAAGTCTGATACTGTAGGATAGTAGGCGGCATCCCACACTGCCGCTGATTGGTCGAACCAGGAGTATAGGGCTGAGGCGGGAATGGATCCACAGCGAATGCCGCACCGCATCGCACCTGACCTGGCCCTGGGACTATGTCGATGGGATAACAGTTGAGGTAGTCAGGAGAATGGTATATGGTATATCGTTGCATGCTATAATCATACTCAGAGATCTAGAAGTGTCATGCATATCATCTCCAGTCCCTGATTGGAAATAAGCAGAAGAGCAAGAAGGATGATGAACGAACCTCATCCTATCCTATCCAGTAAGATGCTAACTGAGAGTCAGTTAGATTTGAAATAGTCCTACTCATACTTATACTCATGATAATAGGGGGAAGAGATCCTCCACATCCTCCACCCCACAACTCACCCAACAAACACAGATCACACCGCGCATCGCTCCTCGCGCGCCACTCAATCAGACTCTCCACATCGCCTCGACTCGTCGCGTGCTGGAAGATGACCATCTTACTGGGCAATTGCTTCGCTAGGTCTTGCAGTCTTCGCCCAGAGGGCGAATACGGGGCCGTAGCCGTGGGGTATTCTTTTTGTAGCCAGTTGGCGTTCTTCTGGAGTGAGGATGCTGCCGTTGAGGTGTTTGCTGAGGAATGTCTCGAGGTAGCTAAGTTGGGGGCGTCGTAGCGGCGTAGATGTGCGAGTCGAAGGGGGCGTTGGGCTGGGTGATGTTAGAGAGGGTACAGAGGGGCAGGGGGGTACGTCTTTGTTTTTCCTGTGGGATGAGGTCGTCTGGGGAGCGCGCATAGCGGTATGTGACTGCTACGTGCATGGCTGGGGCAATGGCCCGGTGTGCGCTGAAGCAGTCGTTCTGCGTGGATGGCCTTGGTGGCTAGAGCCATGCTGGGAAGGGCGGCGGATAGGGTTTCGGCGGGTTGCCATGGGGGATGGAGGCGCCATGACTGTTGGGTTACGGTTGTAAGACTTGATTTGATGCACAGGATAGATGTTTGATCAAGATGACGGGAATGGACCCTACCTATATGTGTAGGACACATAGATGTAGTGAAGATCGCGGCGATTGGCTTTACCAGTCGCCGCTCTAATATTCATTATGATTGGCCAGGTTGTGGTGGTGACCCACATCAAAAGCCGCACCGCGTCATTGCAAACCGTTTCTATACAACGACTGAAAAAGCAGCCTGATAGGCAGCCTGAATCTCATGACTCATTCCCCCCACGCCCTCAAACATCGTCGTCGATAGTATGTCATGAGCAAAACATACGAGCCCTGCATCGCGCCGCACATGAAGAATGGTAAGATATAGGCGGTTTCTGGGGTTGTATCTAGCGCAGGCGTTCCGCTGGTATATGGCGACCGGCCTGGAGACGCCAGATCCTCATAGGCGCGCGCGATAGCAAGTGATGATTTGAGACATATCAGAGACGATTGCTGCTCGGTGAAGGGAAAGACAGATTCGAATCTCGGTCCAGAGAGTGGGTGGGCCGAATCTCGTCTCTGGATAGCGGCAATATCACAATACTTGTTCATAAACAGAGGGATGTCCACGAATGCACGGAATCGATGCAGTCTCAGTCGTGCCCTAGAACTATTTAGCTGGAGTAATCGATCATGGTACATACATACGAATAGGTTAATACTCGTGCGATCGTCCGCATATCTTGCATCGCACGTGCATCGGCCCCAGTCCGCAGTTCAAGCTGTGGCGAACAATTCAAGTCCTTCAGCAAGGTTGAGATCTGTGAGTCCAGTTTCAATATCCTCTCCGACACGGATGCCGCAGCCATCGTTGATTCAGTCCCGCAATCGTTCATGACTTCCGAGACAGATATAATTGCCTGTTCGGCCTGTAGCAGTAACGGCCATGGCTGAGAGGTTAATACCTCAATCGGTTTTTGCATACCTTCACATACCTCTGAAGAGACACGAAACGACGGATACGGGGTCGTTATCCTCTGATCATCGAGAGTGATAATAGGCGACTAGAGTATGAGTCGCACGAAACAGACCAGCTAAGCAATAGACTTACTACCTGTTGATCAACAGACGACAAATAAAGCACAAACATCTAGACTTGTTAGCACTTAACCAACCAATATCAAGGTAAACACTCACGGCACTCCACCACGCCCGACGCTGGGCCTCCGTCGCCGTCGGTCCTAATTTATGCAAGCCCAGATCCATAGCCGCAGTGACGGCCCGATTGGCGCGACTCCGCATACGAGACATATTCCCTCTCTGGCAGTACTCGTACAGACTGAGCATGACCAGAGCCAGGACGGGAGATAAGACCGAAAGGCTAGCATCGATACCCTGTCGCATAGGGACAGTGGCATGCGACAGTTCTTGACAGATGCGATCAACCTCCTTATCCACTTCACTGAATGCCGCTTCTGCAAAGAGCTGTGCGCACGAGCGTCTAGACCGAACGCGGGCGTCGCTGAACGGATCTGGGTCCTGCGGAAGCGGTATTAATGCCAGGATCGCAGACAGTGTCAGTGTGAGTGCAGAGGTCGGCCAGTGCGGCAGGAAGGATCTTTCGATATTGTCAAGATTGGTATGCGGCAATTTAACCGGTACCGGTCGATCGCTGATCTGATCGGACAGCGGAGGCTGAAGGATCGATAAAAACGGATGGATATGTATATAGTAGGCATTGAATCTGAAGCGTCAGTCAAATACTGCCAGTGACTGGCGGCATCAGTCATCTCCACAGGATATAGTGACCATACTCACATATCCTCATCAGACCCATACGCCCGCAACCACACCCCCAACGCAAACCCACCCCCCTGGAACTCACATCTCGCCACATCCCCATCCAAATCCAAATTCCGAATCCCACTAAACGGACCAAGAAGATTAACAATATTCGTCAAATCAAAGTCCTCTTCGGATTGCCCCGGTACGGCTACTTCCTGCGTGGGAATTGGCTGAGCCACCGCAGGAACTAGCATCTGATTCTGAGGCACAGGCACAGGCTGGGGCGCGATAGGCCGATGAGTGCCCAACTCGGCACTCCGTCGCAGGCCGCCGCGACGGCTGGGCCGGTAGATACAGCTTAGGGTTTTGTGGGTGCACTGCGATATCATTTAATTGATAGGTCCTTAGATGTTGCGAAGTATGGAGAGAGGCTTACTCTGCTACAGGGGTGGCGCCCATCGCATCGGATTTTGCGTGCGCGACTAGGAGTGGTTAGTTTTTGGGCAGAAACTATGGGGAAAGCAAACTGACCAGGCGAGACAGGCTGCTCTGCTGGGGGTTTTCTGGATGGGATGCATGGTTGATGGAAGCATGTTGAGAAGGTCAAGTTGGATGCCTCCAGTTTCCGTGATCCCAGTGAGCTGGTTCCGCCAATCATAGTGGGCCTGGGACGCCGAGGTGCGGCCTTCAGTATTGTAATTACCGTGCATTACAGCGCTACGGAGGATTAAACTGAAGGTAATATGTATGAATTCTACTATTAACAGGACATCTAACTTTATACTCGGTTTAACCAAAACATCAATAAACAGGTGAAGACAAAACAAATTCCGGGTAGGATCATGGAAGTGTATGTGCTGGAGCCATATGCAAGTAGAACACAATAGGATACATGACAAAAATGGAAAGTATAGTCAAAGAATGTGTTTTAAGATGTATGCATGATCACTTTCGTGCAGTGACACTTCCCCATTTTGTAATTTTCCTAGCCAGCGTCATCGCTTTGCCCAATGAGCTCCAGCTGTTGGACTTGGTCATGGTCATGGACATATCATTGGCAGGTCCTTCAGTCGGGGCGGCGGCATCCTTCTTCTCCACCTTCTGGTGGTGCATCGCCATCACGGCCATCTGGCCGAGGAATGTATGGTGCTCGAGAAGATCCTCCAGACGCACCCGGAAGCCTTCTTCGCCTAGAATCCAGACCAGCTGGGCGACGTTCATAATGTCTCCGCCGAGATCGAAGAAAGACGCGTCAAGTTGGTATGGGGTGTTCTGAGTCCGTCGGGGCAGCACCTGCTGCCAGGCCCGGGTGAGGATGTCCGAGTGGATGACAATCTCCGACATCTTCTGGCTGTGGAGGTTGGATGAGAGGAAGGGTGCGTCAGATGTACTGGGTGCTTCCTGGACCACCTGGCTAGGGAGGGAACGGATGGTGGCTGGGGAGGCCAGTGGGACGCTGGGGTTGGCGATCAGGCTTTGGACGGTCTCGCAGACCATGTGCAGGGCTTTGGTAATGAAGGCGGGTGGAATGGGCCCCTTGAGCGAATACCCAATGGAGACATCTAGTTTCTCCTGACCGCAGGATTTGGAGGCCAGCGTGAGGTCGGTGAAGTTGTCAAGGACGCCCACACCTCCCATTCGGTATGGGTTGCCGTCGAGGTGCATCTGCCCCTCGTACTCGACATTCTGATGGAAGACAGACGTGGTGAAGTACGTCGAGTCGGGCCAATCGGTGCAGTTTCTGATAATCTCTCGGAACCCGAGCGACTCGTATGGCATGTTGGCGATCTGCTGGTCCTGGAGATAACGGAACAGATCCAGTCCAGTCCACTGTTCCCGGAACTTGACCCGGATAGGAAGGATGTTGAGACAGGGTCCAACGGTGGTCTCAATGCCAGGAACACTGGCATTCCGGCCATTGACCGTGAGCCCAAAGACCACGTCAGACTGAGCAGTCAGCTTCGCCAAGGTCACGGCCCACGCAGACTGCATGACGGTCGCAAGGGTGACGTTGCCAATCGCCGTCGATGGGATCACAATGGTCTTCTTCTGCTCTGCGAAAGCACCAATGTGCATAAAGGTATTGGGCCGCGTGCGTCGGATGATTTCGGTCATCTTCGAGCCCCGGAGAATAGTGGACCAGTGGTGGTAGTGGACCGGAGTGATGTTTCCAGGGAGCATCCGCATGTAGTTGGAGAACGAAAAGACTGGAGGAAGCGTGCTGCCCTCGTAGCCCAGCTTGATGGCGTTCATGATTTTTGGCAGACAAACACCGTCGAACTGAGCGTGCGACATCCGGATCAGAATGCGGTGCTGGTTGGTCTGCTTCTTCTTCACCACGTAGAATTGCACATATTGCTCGCCTTGCCGGGGATCTTGTTCGCGGTCCTGCTTCTGCAAGTTGTTGGTGTATTCGTCCAGGCTCTGCTCCGTCTCATGCACAAAAATGTCCGGTCGAATCTTTCGCAGCACCACCTGGAAGAACTGCCCGCGGTGGCAGACAAAGACGGTCCGGAGAATGTCAAAAGCATCGACAACCCGCAAGAAGCTTTCCCGCAGCCGTCTAATGTCGAGTGGACCATTACCATCGAGGAAGAAATAGTTCAACATCCATCTCGACCCGAAGAGGGTGGCGGCGATTGACATGGACTGGAAATCCGTGACGGGGAGGACATCGGCGATGCCTCCTTTGAACACCCCGATCTTGGGGCAGATGACATCCAGCAGCGACATGGCGTCGAGCTGCATCGGTCTCAACACGGAAATATCCTGTGGCGGGGTAGGGTCGGAGAGCTCTTCCTCCCCAGCCTCCAGGAGCTTCTCGATATTGTTTCCGCACTGGGTTTCGGCATTCGACGTCGGACTGCTCGTCGGCGCAATGACGGTCAGCATGTCCTCAAACACTGGGTTGTTGAACACATCTGCCACCGTCATCTGCAGGCCCTCCTCTCGCGCGGCGCTGACCATCTTCATCGCCGTGATACTATCGCCACCTAGCTTGAAAAAGCTGGCCCGGTATTGAATGGAATCTGAAGACAGCCCCAGGGTCGACTTCCACAGGTCCCAGAGGCGTCTGTCGTTGTCAGTTGAGGTTCTGCCATCATCGGTCAGGGATGGTGTAGAGTTTGCAAGATCATTTTCATCGGAGATCTCGTTCTCCTGAAATGAAGCCTCCATCTTGAGATGGACAGGGCCATGCGAGTATCTGGTATCTTGGCTTTGAGCAAGAGGTATGGTGAGCTTGCCCTCCTTCAGCATCTGCCCGATAATCTCATTAACGCGGTCATCGATGAGTTTCTGCAGGGCATAGCTGTCGATCAAGTGGTCTGCAATGATAGGCTCTCTGTTAGACTGGGAGATCCGGTTCTGGGGTAGCTTGTTGCGGAGATTCAAGCTCGAAACCAGCTTCGACGGCTCCTCAACGAAGCATGTAAAGACCTTGGTGATGGCATCTGCTAGGTCCTTTGCCTGAGTCTCAGTCACGGAGTTGCTCCAGTACCTGAGCAGCACCCCCTCCCTGCCCTTGGTAGTCTCAACATTCACCGTCACGGGATACTATTAGATGTTAGCTTGTTCTTGTGCATCAGATCGTAACTACCTACCTCGGTCGGATCGTGAGCCTTTTGGACATCGAATTGGAGAACTTGCTTCCCAGCACCTTCGTGCGCCGAGCGATTCTGTATGGAAAGCGTGGTGTTGAAGAGTGTCTCCCCGTGCCATCCAAGCTCATGCTGGATCTGAGCCAGAGAGCAGTGTTGATGCGGCACATTCTTGATAAAGTCATCTTGCACCTTCTTCGCAATGTCGAGAAGGGTCTGGCCAGGAGCGAACTTGACCCTGCAGCACAGCATGTTGATGAAGATGCCGACTGCGTCCTGGATTCCGGGAACAGGGGAATCACGTCCAGCAGATGGATATCCAAAGCAGACGTCATCTGAACCCGTCCAGCTCTGAAGCACAAGTGCCCAGGCACAAAGGGTCAGGTTGGCAAGTGTAACGGAATTCTCTTCGCAGAATTTCTGTAGCTCAGGGAAGCGCTTGAAACTGATCATGCGCTCACCGAGCTTGTGGCTGCCATCTGTTCCGGGAGAGAACGACAGGTGGCAGGGTTGAACACCAGAAAGATACTGTACCCAATGTGCTGCAGCTTCTTCCTGGGCGTGGCCTTTGACGTACTTGACATACTCGCTGAAAAGTGGCCCGGTTCCAGCAGGAAGCTGATCATTGTATGCAAGCGCCAGATCCCTTAGAAGCAGGTCCACCGATCCGCCATCAATAATGGCGTGATTCATCTCAATCCTGAAGAGAACCCGCCCCGAGGACGTCCTGCAGAGCGTCACCTGATGAGTAAGCTTGGTCGATCTCTCAGCATTGATATCGCGAAGCTGGATTTCTGCGAGTGTTCCCAAGGCATCCGATTCAGGACACTGGAACTCAATCACCTCATCATCGAGCGCTTTAACCACCACCTGGTCGAAAGAGCCGCCCTTGTAGTTGCTATCGATGAAAACGGTCCTCAAGACAGGATGCCGGCTGACAACCATAGACCATGCCTTTCGGAGTTTGTTTGTATCCACCGCGCTGCCTTTCGAGTGACGGACTTCAAAGATGACATGGAACAGGTAGGCCTTCGGGTCTCGGAGCTGACTGAGAAGGATTCCTTCTTGCACCGGAGAACAAGGATAAATGTCTTCAACCTGATTCCAACTATCGAGTCCAGCCTTGGGGAATGTGTTCTTGATCATATTGTTCAGTCCGTCGTAGGTGATTGGCAGCAAGGGGTAGTCGCTGAGTGTCGGTTCAGGCGTGGAATCTCCGAGGCGAAGCGTATCCTCCTCCAGCACTCGTTTACATTCAGATATCCAGCCATGGATTTGTTGTTGATGTTGCATGTGCTGGTTGTAGGTGAACGATACCTGAAGCTTGTCCTTGATGATGAGCGCCGAGATTTCGAAGAGGGCAAACCGGGGCGTCTTCGACCCCATATCTCCCGCCAGCTCGAAGGTTTCAGCATTGTATGCATCGCCGTAATGCTGGAAGAGGGAGTCATCCCGCTCCAGCTGTTGAAGTTGGCCAAGATAATTGAAAAGAATCTCAAGCGGGACGGGGAAGTTGGCAGCTGGTTTTCCTTCCGGATCAAGCAAGCTTTCCGCAAAGTATGGTCGGCTCTTACTGGCGAGATGACGCCTCGTATCCTTGACACGCTTCAAGGTGTCCAGTAGATCTGCTGAGGTCAGATTCATATTCAGTAATTTGGTTCGCACATAGACTCACCTGATCCATCCCCGACTTGCAGAGGGCACATGGTTGTGAACCAGCCCACGGTTCTCGAAAGATCAATAGAACTATCCCAGGACTCGCGACCATGACCCTCGTTGTATATCGTTGGCACTTCCCTATCGGTAAAGGTTCGGCGGAAGGAGTGAACAACAGCCGAGAGTATGACTTCAATGGCCTCGGCGCGAAGAACCTTCTGGCATGCCCCAAGGATTTGTGCTGAGATCGCAGCATCCAGAGTAAATCCTTCCATTTTGACATGCCCATAGAGGTTCGGTGATTGTTCCATTCCCCAGTAGCTCAGATTAGGAGGCTGGATGGAGAAGGGAAGTTCGATCCTGCCCTTTGTCTTTTTGCTCTCTTCAAGTTGAAGGTTGCACCAAGCTTGGAATGACAAGGGCTTCTCGGCGGATAACGATCCAGCGTCGAGGAAGTCTTGGATATCCTGCAGAACAATGCGCCAGGATACCATATCGACACAAATATGACTGGCGACTAGGAAAAGAATCTGCATGTCGCCGCGCACTTCAAACAAGTCCGCAGCAACGATAGGACCGTGCTGGACATCCACTGATCGTTGGCTCTCGCCGATCTTGCGTAGGATCGCCTTTTCACTGTCAACGGCATGATGGCGGAAGCGATAAGAGGCATCGACGTCCTAAGCGATCGGTCAGCTCGCTTCGAAAGCGGTGATTAGAGGAAGTTAGACATACATCAGTTATTTTCTGCTGCCATTTCCCGTTGCGAGACTTGAATAGCCGCGCTCTGAACATAGAGTGTTGCTCAACGACAGCCCTAATGGCGCTCTCCATACTCTTTGCCTCAATCTTTCGAGTAACGCGCACTGTCATGCTTTGGTTAAAGCGAGCCGTATCCCGGAAGTTAGATGCTGAGCGAACAAACAATCCCTGGATGGGAGATAGCTCAAAGGACTCATGGGACTTCTCCTCCCGTTGGACCGCTTGCACTTTTGTTTCCGTAGCTAGAGCAAGCTCCTTGATCGACTTTGTCTGAAGCACGCTGTGAAGGGTCAGTGCGAGTCCCTGTTTACGGGCGCGAGAAATGACGGCCATTCCAGTAATGCTATCGCCTCCTGTGCCACAGTTAGCAGTTTTCCAATGTCTATTCCCAGTCTAACATTGCTTACCTAGGCTCACGAATGACCGGTCCAAATCAACCTTGTGGGGTGGCAGATTGAGGACCTGGGAAACGATATCCTTGAAGATTTTGGCTGAAGTTTCCTTGTCATTTTGCTCTTCTTCTTGCTCAATATCTCCCCTTTTGATGCTGTCGTAATCCTCCATGATGCGATCGTAAGAGGCATCGTCAATACGTTCCAGCCAAGCAGTGATCCGCTTCCGGTCCAGCTTTCCAGACACAAGCATAGGGAGCTGCTTGATAAGCGCCCAGGCCTGTGGAACCATGTAGATAGGAAGCTGGGTCTCCAGGCTCTTCTGGATCGAAACAAGCTCCTGGTAAGCCGACAGTGCGGATCCGTCTCGACCGACAAGCTCACAAGCATTGTCGGAAATGATGCTCTTCTCCGCAGTTACTGAGTTGAGCGACAGAACCGTGACCAGTCGTTGCTTAAGAGGTCCAGTCGTGGGTAGTATGACCACAGCGTGTCGGACTCGTGGATCCTCGTATAACCGGTGCTCGATCTCTCCAAGCTCCATGCGCTGACCGTGGAGTTTCACTTGATGGTCTTTGCGTCCGATGTATTCGACAGAGCCGTCAGAATTGTACTTAACAAGGTCTCCAGTCTTGTAGATCCTTCTCGGAGAAGGTAGATCGCTTGGAAAGTTCTTGATCCACGCCGGCTCATCCACGAACGCCTCGGCTGTCTTCTTGGGGTTCTTGAGATATTCCCTGGCCAGCGCCGGGCCTTCCAGTGCGAGTTCACCAACAGCACCCAAGGGAGTCAGCTTATTGTGATCGTCGGGATCGACGACCCAGGTTAGAGTGCAAGGAATACCATGGCCGATACATGCGGGATCCGGATTGGCAGCAACATTGGTGTTGATGACCGCAAAGATCGTGGTCTCGGTCGGCCCGTAACCATTCATTAGGTTTACCCGATGTGCCCATTTTGTAATCACTTCGCGTGACATCTTTTCTCCACCGCATACGAGATCCTTGAGGGATGGCACAGATGATGGCTCAATGATGCTGGCGATGGATGGAGTTAGGAATGACCAAGAGACATTCATCCGCCGGATGGCTCCAGCCACATCATTCAAGCGTTCGTCCTCGCTGGGGATGCAGACGCAACCACCATGCATCAAGGTAACAAGAACTTCCATGACAGCTGCGTCAAAGGTAAGGGATGCAAATTGGAAGGCTCGGGAATTTTCGTTGAGGTGCACCATGGGCCCGAATGCCATACCACTGCTGGCAAGTGCCCGATGGTTGATAATGATACCCTTGGCACGGCCTGTGCTGCCAGAGGTAAAGATAGCAAATGCCATGTTGGTCGGCGTAGCACTGTTAGATCCCTTGGCACCTGTCGCTGTAAGAGCACAATAGGCCTTGATTGTCTCTTTGCTGACGGGGATGATCGCTTTGACAGCACCAGTGTACCGATTGTGGTACTTGGGAGAGCAGAGAACGACGCGAGCGTCGACCTCAGCCAAGATCTCCTTGTGTCGTGACGTTGGGTGGGCAGGATCAAGGGGAACAAATGCTCCGCCGGCAATGAGAACACCGAGTATGGTGACCACTGCCCATAGGGATTTGTCCATGCAGATCGGAACCAGAGTCTCCGGACCGATACCACGAGTCTTCAAGTAGGCTGCAAACGAAGAAGAAAGGTGATGTAATTCCTGGTATGAAAGCTGCCCGTCCCAAGAGCAAATGGCTGGAGCTTCCGGTCGGAGGGATGCCTTCTCTTCAATGATATGGTGGACACATCTGTCGATGCAAGTCAGGTCTCTCTGATTCCAGGAAGTAATTTCTTCCTTATCTCTAGGACTAGAAACCTCAAGGTCTCCGACCTTCCTAGTTTCACCATTAGCGATCGCAAACAGCTGACCTAGAACAAAGATAAACTGTTCGATGAGCATCTGAGCTTGCCAGCTGTCGAAAACAAGCTCGTCGTGGTGGAGCGTGACAGCCACTTGGGATTCGCCGACCTTGCACTCAACAACAATCGGATGAGTGAAGAAATCACCTTCGGTCAGGTTGTGCTTCATCTCCCAGATGTTGTCGTCGGATTGGCCTTCTTCAGATTGGATAACCAACAAATTCTGGGATTCGCAAGCAAGGGCGGTATCACTGCTGAGCTTGCGGATTCGTTGAAGTCCGGAGTGCTGATGAGGCATCATCATGGTGGTCAGTTGACGCACACTGTCCAGATATTGAACGATTGAGAGCTCGTGGTCAACAGCGATGCGAATGGGAACTGTTGTAAGGGCGGGTCCCGCGATATCCATGGCACCAGGCATATCAATATTTCTACCCATGAGTGTCTCAGCGAAGCAAACATCACCAGATCCGGTATGGACAGCGACCACCATCGCCCACGCAGCTCGGATCATCTCGGGGACAGTCAAAGAGGGGCCATTTGGTGCGCGAGAGATCTGAACTGAGCTGTAATGCCGGTTGCCTACGCGGATGGCATCAGGCGACGGCTTGTTCTGAGGGAAGGGGGAGGAGGATAGGCCTGCGAGGTGGGTCTTCCAGAATTCGTCCGAAGATAGCGCATCTTGTTCGACCAAGTGCTTGATGAACAACTTGAAAGGAAGCGCTGGACTGGGATTCGAGGAACCCCCATACACCTCTTCGACTCTTCGAAGGATCTGTGCCACACTCCATCCATCATAGAGAGCGTGATGGATGGTCCAAACGAAGTAACGTGTAGAAGAGGTTTCAGGCGCGACAATTCCATATCCAGTAAGCAAACCTCCGTTGTTTCTTGCCAGATCAATACTTTCACCTGTTAGACCATCAAAGTCTGTTGCCAACTCCCAGGAAATGGGGGCATCAGTAAGCACGGCCTGAACGAAGTTGGCGCTTTCTGTGTGAACGATCCGAGTCCGCAAGATATCCATTTCGTCAACCACCTTTTGCCAGGCTGCTTTAAACTTTTCGAGGTCGGCTCCCTTTGCAAGTTGGAATACAGGTCGAGCAACGTAGGCTCCAGGTTGCTTGATAGAGAGTGTGAGCAAGCCCTCTTGCATTGGACTGCAAGGGTAGAGGTCTGAAATCTGCTCCTTGGGCACGCCACATTGACCGGAAACCTCCTCCAGGATCTCCTCGAGTGACAGTGACTGAGGTAGGATGGCAAATGGTTCCACTGTCGGTACCTCAGTCTGCGTTTCTAGAGCCCCGCAGTTATTTGCCATGTCCCTGAAGATGGGGGATTGGTATATGTCGGCCACTGTAAGCGAAATTCCCTGGGAAGCCGCAGATACGACGAGCTTCATGGCAGAGAACGAGTCGCCACCCAATCCGAAGAAGTTGTCTTCGACGCTGATAGAGCCTGGGGCAAGGTTAAGAGCTTCCTCCCACAGCTCCCGGAGAGCACCCTCCGTCCCTTCCGTTCCCACTTCCGAGAGGTGTCCTGCGCCAACATTGAAGATCACATAAGGCCTCAAGCGTTCCTTGCTGAGTTTATCCACCATGGCTCGAAGTGCTTTCCGATCAATCTTGCCAGTGCTACCAAATAGCAGGCGCCGCATGGGAAAGTAAAGCTTGGGGACCATAGCGAGCGGCAGGGTCTCGCTCAGGGATCCGTGCAGTTTCTTGACAATGTCCACCATGGAGGCAGTCATTGGAAGTATCAAATCGTCGTCCACTGTCCCTTGGAAGTCGTCCTCGTTCACGATGAAGAATGCCGCCAAACATTTCGCCACAGTCTTCGCCTCTGGAGCAACAACCTCAACAGCGACCTGAGTGTCTGCTGGGAGGTTGCGGATACACTGTTGCTCGACTTCTTCTAGTTCGATGCGCACGCCGTTCAACTTCACTTGCGTGTCTATACGCGAGATAAAGCCAAGCGAGCCGTCGGAGTTGTAGCGCACCAAATCCCCTGTGCGGTACATCCGTTCCTTGCGCCTAAGGATATGTTGCAGTCCATCACGCTTGGTCCATTCCGGATTGTGGACAAAGACGGCCTTGGTTTTCTCTTCATTATTGAGGTAGCCGCGTGCAACAGTGCATCCCTCAAGAACAAGCTCTCCCACTGCGCCAACAGGTACAAGGAGATTGTGGTTCTGGGGATCAACGACCCACGTCCTGCCGCAAATAGCAGTGCCAATAGATCCGTAGTCATCACTAAGTTGAGCTCCTGTGTGATCAAACTTGGTGCTGGCAGTAAAAGCGACAGTAGCCTCGGACGGGCCGTAGGCATTGACGATACACCGATCAGCCCATCGCTCAAAATGGCTTGCTGTCATCTTCTCTCCTCCTAGGATCAACGTTCTCAGTGAAGGAACCTCCTTGGGATCCAGGGTATTCACGATGGAAGGCGTGGCGCTCATGAAATTGGCACTCATCCTTCTGATGGCTCCAGACAGGTTGTTCAAGCGCTCATCCTCGCTAGGAACGCAGACACAGCCACCGGCCGCGAGGACGATAATGATCTCCAATATGCTAACGTCGAAAGTGTAGCTAGAGAATTGCAGTGCGCGGGTATCTGAGTCTATATACGACGCCCTGGCGAGGTCGGTACAAGCCAAGGTGAGTCCAACATGTTCAAGTACCGTCACCTTGGGTTTTCCTGTGGTTCCTGATGTGAATATAGCGTAAGCTGCGTTGTCTGCGGTTACCTTCTGGGTTGGTGCCGTAGAAGGTGCATGGGGGAGCTGATCAATGGCGCCATTACTAACGATAACTGCAGAGCGACAGATACCGGAAGCTTTTTCGTAGTGAGTTTCAGAGCAGAGGATGACCTGAGTACCGAGGTCTTCCATCATGCCTTTCAGGCGACTTTCGGGGTGAGTAGGATCCAAGGAAGTAAAGGCTCCTCCAGCTTTCAAAACAGCAACCTGTGCAACAACAGCCCAGGCTGACTTTTCGAAGCACAACGCAACAAATACTTCAGGCTTGACCCCCAGGCCCACTAGGTGGTGCGCTAGTCGAGTCGATAGTATGTCAAGTTGGGCATGTGTAAAGTCCCCATCCCACGAACAGATTGCAGGGGCTGAAGGAAGACTGAGCGCTTGCTGTTGGATAAGCTCATGCGCGCATAGCACAGGCCGATCCGGCAACACAGAGTTCCACTCGCTTATCTTTTGACTAGAAAGCTCGCTGACAAAGTCAATCTCGCCGATCGTGATGCCTGGGCGAGTATTGACTATGAATTCCATGATATGTTTGAAACAATCAAGAACACCGTTAATGTCAGCGCTTGAGAAATGCTTCGTAGAATATCCGAACGAGAGCGTTCCAGATGCTTCTGAGAAAACGGCGTTGACAGCAATCATACAGTTGCTTAGATCAAGACCAGCGAGCCTGGCCACATCTTGCGTCTCGCAGGCATCTTTGGATTGCTCTGAATAACGGAAGACAGTGTTGAATATAGCGCTATTACCATGTTCAAGCTCTTGCTGGACCTCGGAGAAAGGCAGCTGATGCTGCAGCATTTGATTCAGTTCATCAAGTCGCTTCTTCAAAAGATACTCAACTTGCAATTCATCCTGAAAGAGCATTTTGCAAGCAAAGGTGTCCGTAACAATTGGAGACTCCGCAGAGCCGGCCTCTTCGTTTTTGTGGCTTGCGCCCAATGCTTGGTAGCCGAAGCAGACATCCCGCAAGCCTGTGTAGCAACGCAAAACTAACCCCCAGACGAGTTGAAGAAGAGTGTTCTTGCTGACACCGGCACTTTCACAGAAAGCTTGTAAGCTCTCTGTATTATCGAGTATCAGCTTCGTCTCAGCATGCATAGTCTGCTCTGCGTTTGCACAGAGAGATGGAAAGAGACAGGCTTCAACGTCGCCAAGATAAGTATCCCAATAAGCGACATCATGGCGGAATGCGCAGAAGTTCTTGTTGTCCCTGGATAAGTCACCAACTGTCTTGCTCATACTGGCTTCAGAGTTGATAAGGTCGACACAAGCCAGGAATTGAACAGTCAGGCGTTCGAGCTGAGAAGCATATAGCGTGTTCTCATCGTAACGAACCACAATTTCAAGCTTCTCGTCGTCAACAATGCAACCGACCACCAAGGGATAATGCTTAGCACACTCTGTGCCCTGGATATCAAACTCCTGTTGTTCGATCATCAAGCTTGATCGCTGGTTGCGCATGTCCAAAATGGTAAGTGAGTTCTTGAAGTTGCAGGCCCGTGCTGTGTCAGCGTTCAAGTTCTGAATCTGCTGGATTCCAGCCCATTGGTAAGGCTCGGTTGCGGCCAAGTTATCCTTGACCATGTTCAACAACTCGGTGACAGTCCACCCGTTGTCAATTTTGAAGCGTCTGGGGACGATGGCTGCGCTCTGTGTGTGATTGTCATGACTGTCAGTCAATACTGGCTCTGCGTTCAGCAGCGACTCCCCGAATGCAATGTCGTTAGAACTGGTGTAGCCATGGATGGTCAGAGCCCATGCGGAAAGGAGAGCGCATCTTGGACCTAGGGTCGTTGACTTGAGCGTGTCACACCAGGACATCTGGACAGCCTTTGTTGCTTGCTTGGTGACGGATCCACTATGCAAAGGCGAAGAGCGGGGTGAAGGAAACTCATGTAAACCTGTCGAGTCAGTCAACTGAGCTCGCCAGAAGTCACTGAAGCTCTTTATATTGTATCTAAGCAGTGCGGCTCCTGGCAAGCGTTGGGCTGCATCCCTTAAGAGCTGGCGGTTTAGCTTGCCAGACGAGTTCAACGGCATGCTAGGCATCGGGAAGTAAAAGCTTGGAACCCGGCTTGCTGGCAAAGAACTTGACAGCTTAGTATGCAGCTTCAGTGCCAAGTCATGCATTTCAGGTGTCATTTGCCCGATATGTCGTTGCTCCTCGTTATAGCTCGTACCGACTGTGCCATCGAAAATGAAAACCGCCAGAGATGGTCCAGGAGCTTTTTCGCTCGTTTTGTCGATTACTTCGACAGCGTACTGAGTATTGAGGGTTGAAAGTGGTGCGATATGCTGTTCAAGGTGCATGGCCTCTGTTTGTTGCCGCCAATGAAGGGCTCCTCCCTTCTTCCCCATGTAAACCAGAGTGCCGTCAGAATTGTAACGGGCCAAATCTCCAGTCTTAAACAACCGATATGTAGGTTCTTGTGACTCCAAACTTCCATCTTTGTCAGTTCCTGATTGGGTCTCATAAGTCTGTCTCCACACAGGGTTCTCAACAAAACTGCATTGTGTCAGCTCCTCGTTGTGAAGGTAACCACGGGAAAGTCCAGGGCCCTCTATCATCAATTCACCAACACAACCTATCGGAACCAAAACATCGTGATTGCAAGGATCCACAAGCCATGGAATGCAACCAATACTTGATCCCATAAGTGGCAGTCCATCCCACTCATCGAATTGTGAGTTTTGGACGCAAGTGGAGGAGCACTCCGGCGTCCCATAGAGTGTGTGCAATTGAACTTTCTTTGACCAGGTGGAAATGAGCTTTGGTGATGACCGTTCACCCCATAAGGCAAGTAAACCAAGCCCTGGAACATCTGTTGGCTGTAGGCTCGTGGCCTTTGATGGAGTCAGGCTGGCGCAGTTTGCCTGCAACATATTGATCGCTTTCGACAGGTCGCTCAGGCCATCATCGGACGGTATGCAAACACATCCACCGCACACAAGTGAGCCAAATACTTCCTGAAGGAACATATCAGAAGTATATGTGGCATATTGGAGCATCTTGGTTTTGGCACTAAGCCCAAGAGCTGAAGCGAAACCCCTTGCTCGAGTTGTTAATGCACGGTGGTCAAGTGTGATAGCTTTGGGACTCGCAGCGCTGAACACAACATATCCGTCGTTCCATGGCTGAGCAGGGGACTTGAAATCTGCCTCGGTGTCCGGAAGGTATTCGAAAAGGGGCCTGCCAACTGGAATAACATATGGGACGGCCCCTTCAAGCAGCTGCGCTCGGGTTGGAGACGCGAGAGCAACCTGGATTTCGTTATCGATGAGCCAAGTCTCAAAAGGCTGTGGTAGACAATTCAGATCAGCCGGAACGCATATCCCACCAGCCTTCAGAACAGCCAAGACAGCTACAATCTGCCAGGAGGATCTGGCGAAATCGATCGGCACCACAGTCCCATAGCCCACACCAAGCTGCGCCAGGTAGGTTGCAAGGAGCGAGGACAACTCGCTGAGCTTGGCATAGGTAAGGTTTCCGTCCCAAGCCGCAATTGCCACAGCTTGAGGTTCAGACTTCGAGTATCTGTCAAGCACCTCATGAATGCATTCGTCGACAGGCTCTGGCGCTTTGCTGTTCCAAAGCATTAATTGTTGCTTGTTGGCTTCGCTGAAGATATCAATCTGATGAACCTCAGCATCAAAATGATGCACGATATTTTCAAGCGACTTGAGGAACGCGCTGGCAACATTATCTGCTTGCCCGTCGGATAGGTGATCGGTCCAGTAGTTCAGGTCAATATGCGCGTCATCCTCTGCAGCCTCGACGTTTATAAAAATGGGTGCCTCTGCAGGGTCGTGAATTGTGCCAACTTCCGAGAATTGAATACCTCCCTTCGATGGAACGTTCTGGTTTGGAAGCTTCCGGTACGAAATCCCACTGTTAGCCAATGGGCCCGATAGTTTCAGAGCTTGTTGGATGGTAACAAGGGGCACGTGTCTGTGCGGCAAATTTTCCAGGTTGTCCTCTTGCACCTTTGCGAGGATGTCTTTCAGCAAAGCTCCTTCAGGAAACTTTATCCGGCAGGTCAACGTATTGATGACGGGCCCGACAACAGACTCGATGCCCTCTACTGGGACGTCCCTTAATGATGCCAAATATGTGAAAGAAACATCGTCAGATCCGCAAAAAGAGCGAAGAGTTAGCCCCCATGCAGCGCTGAAAGCGGTCGGCAGAGTAAGGCCGTTCTTCTCGCAGATGCTCTGAAGCGCTTTGAATGGTGCACAGTTCAATCTCTTAGTCTGTAGTCGTCTTGTAGCATCGTTGCCATCGTTGAGGACAGGGAAATTGCAGGGTTTGGTATCCCGCAAGTATGTGCGCCAATATTCAATACTGGCTTCCTGAGGAGCTTCACGAAGATAACGCACATAGTCCTTGAACTTTGGCCTGGGGTCATCGAGCTTTCCTTGGTACGCTAACTGCAAATCCCGGATAATAATGGAAATTGATGCGCCATCCATGGCGACGTGATTCAATTCCAGTCGACAGAATAATTTGCCAGAAGTTGTTTGACAGATCGTAAGCCGATGGGGTGGCTGTTTGTCATTGTAGGTCACTGGCTCTTGCTTGTCAAGGGTTGACAGCACCTCGCTTTCATCTGCACACACCACACAAGTCGGTTTAGATTTGAAAGCTTTGAGTACCACCTGGCAGTATAAGTCGCGGCTGTTCAAATTCTCGGGGAAAATAGTCCGCAGCATCCCATGATGATCAACCACTTTCTGCCAGGCGAGGGTCAAACGGTCGATATCAGGCTTGTGTGCTGCACCTCTAATTTCAAAGGTGTCATGTACAGCGTACAGTGAGCTATCGCGAGAACGGCTGAGTAAGATACCCTGCTGCATGCTTGAACAAGGGTAAATGTCCTCCACATCATCCATGGCGTTGACACCAACACTTGGGAGCTTTTTGGATACCAAGGCTTCCAGTTCCTCATATGTCAATGTTAACATGGGAAAACTGCTCAGCGTTGGCCTCGGTGGGAGGGACTGTAACTGTTCACCCAGGGATTGGAGTAGGGTTTGGCAACATGTCACCCAGTCACGAATAGCTTGTTGGTGCTGCATGTCCCTATTGAAAGAAAAAATAAAGCGAAGTTGCCCCTGCACGACCATCGCAGAAATTTCGAACAGCGCAAAGCGAGGAGTATCCTCGCCAAAGTCAGCCGGCCCGCCTCCTCGGCCAGTTTCTCCAGCCATCTGGTCCATGAGCTGAAAGAGGCCATCTTTCCTTTGTAGATCACGGTGCTGGCCAACGTAGTTGAACGAAACTTCCATGGGGCTATGGTGTAAACAACCTCCATCTTCACGCGGAATCAACATGCGACGTGCGAAATCATGGCGACCATTATCTGAAACCCGCCGGCGCAAGTCCTTGACACGCACAACCGTTTCCGTAGGGTTTTCAGCAGGAAGGCTCGACAGGAGTATGGGATAGAGGGTGGTGAACCAGCCAACAGTACGCGAGATGTCTATTGATGAATCCCAGACTTCTCTACCATGTCCTTCGTTGTAAATGATTGGCAGTGGCCGGTCTTTGAATGTCTGACCGAATGAATGGAGTAAGACTGCCAAAAACACATCTATCGGCTCAGTCTCGAGACTCTGATGGCATTTCATCAAGATGTGGTGAGTGACATCACTATCGAGCTCGAAGGTTTCACAGTCCACATCTCCATAGGTGGTCCGGCGAGTGTCCAATCCCCAGTAAGCAAAGTCCGGTGCGGGAACGTCAGGTAAATCCATTTTTCTCTCTGCTGTCGAGGTTTGGCAACGGTCGGCTTGGATTTGACACCAGCTTTGGAACGGAAGGGAGCCACTTTGTGATGTCGGTTGATTGGGATTGGTCAGTAGGTCCTCCAAGTCTTCCAGAATAATCCTCCAAGAAACGATATCGACTACCAAATGATGCGCGACCAATGATAGCAGACAGGCATTGTTGTCTTTGTAGAAAACATCAACAGCAAGCACAGGGCCAACAAAGGCATCGATGCATGACTGGCTATTTGAGATGACTCCGTCGATCTCGCTTTGGCTGCTATCATTGTGGGATCGCAAACGGTATGAGCCTGCTACATCTCGAGTGATGCGTTGCCGCAGTTTCCCTTCGACTCCTGACTGAACCAGTCGGGAACGGAGCATCGAATGGCGGTTAACAATGGCTTCAATTGCGCGCCGTATATCTTTCTCATCAACGTGCTGATTCAGACGGGTGACAATGCTTTGATTGAAATGGCCTTGGCCCTCATTCCGAACCATGAAGTGAAGTTTCTGAATTGGCGAAAGGTCAAACGGCTCATCGATCTGTTCTTGGTACACAACAGACCGGTCGACTCGTTTCACGCGAGTCGCCAACTCTTTGATGGATTTGCTATGAAGCACTTCTTGTACTGTCAGGCCCATTCCTTGCTTCTTGCAGTATCCCAGACATGTTATAGCGGCAATTGAGTCGCCACCAAGGCTTAAAAAGCCTTCGTCAAGGCTAATTTGATTTCGGGGAAGATTGAGAACGCGACACCATATCGAAGCGAGCTGCTCCTCGGTAGTGCTGGTCGGGTAATTCGCTTTCTCCGTAGAAAAGGTATTGACCTTGATGACTTGCGCATCCGGGTCTTGTTCCATGTCGCCAATCCATTTTGCGGTGGCCTTCCTGTCCAGTTTGCCAGATGCAAGCAACGGTAGTGCTTCCACACACAACCAAACAGAAGGGATCATGTATGTCGGTAGCCGAGTCGATAACCTTTCACGAACCTCTGCAACAATAGGGGCCTTCTTGGATGGCTCGAGGAGCTTCAGTGGCGCTGCATCTGGGTCTGATTGGCTTTCGAAATGAACCGATAGGGATATGACCGCTACTAATTTGCCTGCAGAGAAACCGGATTTTGAAAGAAAAGCCAGACAGTGCTTGACAATTGGGTCGGCAGCAAGGTGATTTTCGATCTCGCCCAATTCAAGTCTCTGTCCATGGAACTTCACCTGGGTGTCCTTTCTCCCTATATACGACAGTGAGCCAGAGTCAGAGTTATACCTTACCAAATCACCCGTCTTATACATTCTTCGGTCAGCGCCCTCGACATCATCCTTCTTCGCCCAGGCCGGATTGTAGATGAACGATTCATTTGTCTTTTGCGGATTGTTGAGGTAGCATCGAGCTAGTGTCGGTCCCTCGAGCACTAATTCACCCGGACAGCCAACTGGTACAAGTTGATCATGGTTGCTTGGATCCACAAGCCAACAACGTACTCCCACCCGGAGTCCAATATCCCGACAGTCGGAAGATGGTGTGACATTGGAATTAATGACGGCAGCAACGGAGCTTTCCGTAGGGCCATAGGCGTTGATAAGTTGCAGCGCGGAAGACCATGTCACTAGCTGGCCTTGTGACATAGCCTCTCCGGCAAGGATCAAGGTTTCAAGCCCCGGGACTTGTGAAGAGTCAACAAACTCAACGAAAGAGGGTGTCAAGATGGCATGGTTCACATTCATCTCATTGATGACCTTGACAATGTCACTCAAGCGTTCTTCTTCACTCGGAACACAGACGCAACCTCCTACTAACAGGGTGGTTAATATTTCTACAAGGCTTGCGTCAAATGTGTGCGCCGCAAACTGCAAGACACGCGAAGTTGAAAACATCTTGTGCGGTGTAGCATGGGCAAAAGCACCAGACACATAGGCTCTATGCTCCAGCATGGTACCCTGCGAGTGGACTGTCAATGCGCATTCAAAAGGGAAAATGGCAGAGAAGCATACCTTTGGTTCGCCAGTAGATCCTGAAGTGAATATCACGTAGGCCGCATTGTAGCCTTTTACTTCGGGCAACTGAGGTACTCCTTCGGCTGAAAGAGAGAATTCGTCTATGGCGTCCTGATCCAGTGGGACTAAGGTTTCTGCCACCCCAGTCAAAGCTCCCACACGACTTCTGGAGCAAAGCAAAACCTTGGCCTTTACGGCGCGCACCAATGACTGTAAGCGAGAGGTTGGATGTGTCGGGTCAAGGGGGACGAAAGCACCGCCAGCTTTCAGAACACCTAGCATTGCGACGATATTCCATTTCTATGAAATGCAGTCAGCTTCATACGTCGACTGATGACAGGCACTGCCCAAGGATTTCTAGGAAGATTGACTCACTGATTTATTAAAACAGAGAGCAACACAAGTTTCAGGACCGACTCCGTGTGCGTGAAGGTGGTAGGCAACTTGGGACGAGAGAAGGTCCAAATCTCGGTAAGTCAAACTTCCATCCCACGCGCAAACGGCTTCACTTTCCGGGCGTATCAGGACTTGCTCCTGAATGACTTCGTGTATGCAACGATCGTGTGCCTCTGGAAGAGCTGAATTGAACTTGCACACTCGGGACCAGTCTCTATCCGAGAAATGGTTCAAGTCTCTGGTGAGTGTATCTTCTAACGAAAGGACGCGCGCAAGAATCTGCTCAAAGTAGTCGGCAATGCTCTTCATATGCTCGGTGGACATGTCATTGTGCCACCACTCCAAGAAGATGCCAACATCCTCTTGCAGGACCTTGACGTGAATCCTAACGCGACACTAAGGAGGGGGTCAGCCAATCGGGATTGGAAGGGCTAGGCTACCTGCAGCCTGGGCCTGGAAGACACAGGAGAGAGAGGGGAAGAGGGGGGGGAGAAGAGGGGAGGGGAACGGCAAGGGGACGACGAACCTGGTCGGGGAGGGGAATCGCCAAGGCCGGTTGCACAAGAGGGGCTCGCGAGTCTTTGGCGGGACTGCGACAATTGCGGAGCATCAACAGGGTGTTGCAGAGGGTATAACTGTGGCCACTCGAGCTCGAACTTTTGCATCTTTTAGCCTCGTTCATCCCCTCCAAGTGGCGCAGAATGGTGTGGACGGAGTCGTCCTCGGTGATGGTAAGATTAAAAGTTAAGAGATTATGATTATGTATAGTATCTGACGAGGGGGCATCCACCCCGATTGGTTGGTAGCCAAAGCAGATGTCTTCCAGGCCTGTATAGCGATGAAGAAGCAAGGCCCATGAGGCCTTGAGTAAGGAATCTAATTGGCCTTGGTCCCACGCGGCCAGCAACTGGAGAGTCTGGGACGGATTCGTCCTGGCCCTCAACGAAGCAGGGCGTTTCGGCCCGTGAACACTCGTGCCAAACTTGGGCAAGCAGCAAGAAACCGGTTGAGCCATGGTGTGAGGGAATTGGATGTATCTGGAGGTATCACGCAGAGAATCCAGGATAGGCCACCGAGAAGAGAGAGGGAGTGGGAGTCGAGGGTATTTCCTACAAATTATCCAACCCCGTACACCACTCTACCTTTAAATTGGAACCGAATCAATCCATGCCCACCGAGCCACCTCCATCATGGGGGTCCCGACCCTCTCGGCCCAAAATAGATCGGTCGAGCTAGTCAGGGAATTCCCGTGGCATCATTTTCAATTGCTTACGGGCATTGGAATACGAAATGGACGGCAGCCAATGGCCAGTCTGAAATTAGACGGCCTGAATGAATGGCGTAAACATTGGCCACCACGCTAGCATGGTTTACTCTCAGATGCCCTTGCCTAGGGCGAAGCTGAAGAGACCGCAGGGAATTGATTCCATCGCTTGCAACCCTCTGCAGGGCGCTTGAACCCAAAAGTCGATGGCTTGAACCCGTTCGACGTGGTTTGCTCACCAGGTGGAGCTTGTTCAGGGGTGGGGGAGTAAGAAGAGCGGGGAGGTGACGATACAAAGCACTAGAAAATGATCCATAGAGGAAAAATAAATCACATATTTTGGGACACAATTCGGGGTAGTCAAAATGCAAATCAAGGAAGCCAGCCTCGACATGCTGGACCGTACAGTACACATGAAGGCATGACATGACGTTAGTGCACAAAGTCGGAGCGCATAACAGGGGGCGTTCCGGCCCTGGGGGCATTGTGCCCGCCGGCCATGATTCATCCCGGAAGTTCGAGGTCGGTCTCGAACAAGATTCGATCAGAACTTTGCCTGTCAAAGAGGCGCGCCGCATCGACATCGAGCCCCACTCGATACCGAAAAAGAAAAGTACAAGAATGACCACCTGCATGCTGACCGGTAGTGAGAGAGAGAGTTGCGGGAAAAAACTCGGCGGAGTAGGGGACTTGGCTACCCTGATCCCGAGATTCGGCCAGGTCACCAGGGGTACCCGTCTTCGTACTAAGTAATAGCACGTAGGAGTTAATACCGCATTTGGTACGGAGTAAGTGGTCAGGAAAGTCTCGGAAAACAGGTCGCAGGTAAGAGGAGTAAGAATTGGGCAAGCTCCAGGTGCTACTAACTGGGGACAGACTGGACACGGCGGGTCATGGACGGTAGAGTCGCTTCTACTTGCTACGATCAAGGTACAAAAGTCCGGTTCCTGATCGGGAAGCCATGGCTGGGATTTGATTGGGGCTTCGGCGGCTCCTTGCCCTAAACACGGTTCAAGCCGATAATATACCCTGTTATGATTATGAATCTCAAGTCCAACTGAATCCCGGGTCTAATGGGCGTATGTCCCCCCACACACCCGCACAAACAGGGGCTAATACTCCTGCATAATGAAAGGTGATTCCTCGGAGAATAAAAGAATAAACACAAATCAAATAATCCTCGAAGAGGGGCTCGACTGGCACATTGGTTCTTACTTCACCCGGGGGTGAATACGCATTTCTCTCCTACAGATGACCCAACCTAAAGAGAGGCCCCCAGTTAAACGTAATTTCCGGGACTATGTTCTCCGCATCGATAATACACTTCTCTGTATGGAGTATGTTCAGTTAGGGCGGGTGGACTATCATAACGGGTAGATTATATTAAAGTTATTAACAGCGGAGTTTACCTTTTCCCGTTTTGGGTAGCAGAGACGGTCAGACCGTCGGAGGCTCGGAGCAAATCTAGTGACTCGAGACAAAGAATAATAGAATGAGCATTCATACTACGTAGCATGATAGGTTATATGAAGGCGATGGGTGAGCGTTCCTATAAGGTGGCCTATTTGGAAGCGAGAATAAAATAGACAGATCACCCAACATGGAGAGAGAGGGATTTTCAAAAGGCAAGATGACGAATTTACCTACGCCCGCAACCGAATCAGATGGATACTGGTAAGAGATCAGTCTACAGAGTAGCTGAAAGCTAGTCGCTATCACAACCTTCCTTCGAGACTGATTATGTACTAGACGGTACTCCATAATACTATCATCAACGGCATTGCATCGATTCTGCATCTGACACGAGAATTTCCGCCCTTGCCTTTCTGCGTGGTGGCCACTTGACGTGTACATATACCTACAGTTACAGCATACAGACGATCCCTGGTAGAGGGCATCAACCTCGCTTATGGATCGGGAATTGAGTTTCATAAATCCGCCCTGCAGTGAATTTGCGATTGGGTTGCCCATACCTCGCATCAAGCCCACTCATTGGCTGCCTAGATGGGCTTTTTCGAGGTCGCTTACGGAATTCCGGGTTCTGGATGGTTCCCGCTCGCGCCGCTTGGTTATCGCGACGGGAGATCGAAACTCTCCTAAATTAGCAGACAGCACGGAGGCAGTCTATGCGAGCTAAAAATCAATAACCATGCAAGGCTTGCAGGGGACTTGCGAGTGACTTAGACCATGCCCTAAGGACTCAGCCATGGACCTTGTGGGTACGGAGTTGCCAGGGCTGGTATAGTGTAGTATTCCTGTGTACGAACTGTTAGGTGGATTACTAGCTGCATATCACATCGGTTATGACAATCACCGCTCGTAAAATTTTCTTTGCTTTTGGTCGGAGACCGATTCTGCGTCATTTGAGATTCTGGAGGTGCAAAACCCGGAGATCGGTAGGGAGAAATCAAGGAAAACGGGGTCAGGAACGGGCGGGTAAATCCGGAGTCGATCCTTACTTAGTCCGGGCAATATCAATTGTTGATCGCGCTCAGGGAGCAACCAAGTGCCAGAGCTTCCGGAGAATAAGTGCGGCAGGTTTCATCTGAACCGTGGAAATGCTGATGATCGAATGATCCTGCCGCGGCGGGTCGAAACGACCAGCCTACCAACCATTTGGCGTCCCAAGGAAAAGACGTATCCCCCCGTAGTAACACGTAGTACTCCGTACGGAGTACTTGCTCGGTGGCCGTCAGTTGGCGGGAGGCATCCGTATTGCCGAGGGCAGGACAATACCGGTACCTACGACGTACAGTACAGTACCCAGAAGGAAAAGCATTTGTGTTGTGCATCGATGTCTTAATTGACAGTTCACTACTGCAGGCTAGAGAAAAAAGTAAGCATAAAGATGACTTGGCCCCGGCGTAGGCGTCTAGGCTTTCCAGGCTCGGATCTGAGAATGCGTTGGGGCGAAATGTCATTCGCATGGATTATCCTCTAAACGTAAAAGGGATAGGGGACTACTAGTACTTGGTAGTAGTTGGACTTAGCGGGAGGGAAGAAACAGGCAGACACTGACAGTACTTACTAGTACTGCTGTACTAGTATTAGTCAGGCGCTGGAGGTGGAACGCTCCAAGGCGGGTCACGGCAGCCGGAAGTCTTCCGCAGCACTAGATCCACCGCTGCCGCTGCTAACCAACTGAGGTCTCCCCCAAAGCCGCGTGTAGCAACACGCTTGGTGGTGGCTGTCCAGCTAACTCCAGCCACTAAATCCTTCTTCAAGATGCAAGGAATCCCCGCTCGATTGATTGCCTACTAGTCAGCGCCTCGCTAACCTAATTGTGTCCTAGTACTCAAGAGCTCCTTCTCATTCCGGTCCTAGTTCCTGGTCATCTGCCTAGTGCCTTCTCTTCTCCAGCATCCACGGACACCGACAAAGCAGGTACCAGAAGTCCACCCCTCGAGATCCCGGTCATGAACAATGTCTCAATTGCGATTCCACTTGTGGCGACCCGGCCCCTCCGTCCCACCTTAGTTCTTCAGCCACTGCTACGCTGAGCGCTGCTACATACGTACAGGGGCGACGTTACACCTCTTGCTATTAGCTTGAGTGGGTGCGCCGTTTGCCTTCAGGCAGCGGTCGTATTCATCCCACTGAGTACTCCGTACTCGGTACAATAGGGCGCTTTGCCACCAGGATACCACTGCAGTACCATGGGGCTGTAAATCCTCAGTTGACTGCTATACGTACCTACTTATGTACCTCCTGTCAGATGACTAGTGGGTAAGCGCCAGTCCACCATGATCTGGCCTGGGGGTGGAAATGAGCGCTATGGAATCGATCGCTTTGATTCGATGAGGACTCCCGTCGGAATCGCCATCGAGTGGACTGGAGGATACTAGCCGAAATGTCAAGTTCAGCTATTGCCTTGCTGTTCTTGGTAGGTTTAGAACTGCCATGTTGTGATGACGCCATCCGATGTCGACACACTCGGCAGAGGTAACGCGAAGGGTCTACAGGGAGAACTCTATCTGGTGTCCATCGTTGTACACTCCGTGTCTGGGTATCAAACCTCACTGCGGAGGGCCCGGCTTCGAAGCCTTGTAGGGAGTAAGATTCAATACTCAGAAATTGGCGACCAGTGGCGGCATTTGGTGTCAGTCGGGATTTGAAGGATGCAACTATGTGCACAGCACAAGAGCGAGCCGCCAGGTCACTTGCTCACAGCTCAACTACTCCCTCAGTGGGCAAGTTTCGGGGCAGAGGTGTGCTTTAGTCCATTATTTTCGATCCCACCCGCTCGTGGCTTTTTATCCACGTCTGACTGATGGGACAAAGATTTGGAAACAATGGCCAGGGGGGTATACTATGATTCTAGTGAGCTTGGCCATCGGGCCCCGTTAGTCTTCGGGCAGATGGGATCGTTAGCCCTGGGGCGGTGGGGGCAAACTACGAGCTGTGCTCAAATCGCACGGTTTGCATGTATCTAGTGAACTTCAGGAGTTCAAGCCATCAGCCCGATGGCTTGGTGGGCTTGAACCAAACTCGTGTTGACCGGTCACAGCCCCATTGACAAAGGTCATCATTACGTTACATGCGAGGGGAAGGAGAATTAATAGCCTATAACGCTCATCCGGGGCAAGAGGGCAAGCTGCGAAGAAGACCAGGGGAAAAGCAAACATGCATCTTAGTACGAAATGGATGGGGGTGGGCCGAATCAGCTGGCTCAGAAGCTCGCTTTCCTGAACCACCCATGGATGCGCTCATGCAGAGCCCATGGTGGATCTTCAGCCGAGAGCCCTGGCAATCTGCAACGTAGCTAATCGCCATCCTCGGAAAGTTTTCTCAGGGAAGGTTCCAAAAAATTAAAAAATAGAAAAACACATAAATAATAATAGGGAAACTGAAAATAAATATTTTTCAGAGGACAGCAAGCCAGGCCGAGGGCAAAAATACAAATGGAAAATGAGAATACCATGGTTATTAATATCATGCGAGGTCGATTTTAATAGTTCTCCCCCTGATGATGATGTATACCCATTAGGTACGAACAATTGTCAGGGACTAAAAAAACCGCAGCCCTGGGAACTTGGTAGTCTGGACTTCACATGCTAACCCAGGAAAAAGAAAGGGTCCCAAGTCACTATCAGTAAGGCTCTGGACATAAAATCTAGCGATCCACAGTGATTGCTTGTTGCTCTAGAAGGATTTTATTGCATCCCATGAAGGATACCTACCTCTGCGGTTGTAAATGGAATGCCGAGTGTAGGCATGGCGGCACTTCCATCATGCCAGCAGGTGGACAATACTCTACATATTCCTCCTTCATATTGTCGAAGTGGTTTTGATTTCTCGCTGCTCTTTGAAGAGCTGATCCTGGGGATCCTACCACTGGGTATTGTACTTGCATTGGCACTCTTTCGACTCCGACATCTGTATGGAAGACCGCGCAAAGTTGTATCTTCCTGGCTGGTATGGGCGAAGACAGTACGTACCGCACCGATCCCTCCCTCCCGAATACCTACCTACCTAGGTAGGCAGGCACGAGTACTACTTACTACCCCACGAGTCTGTGACTGACCATTGCACTTCATCCACAGGCAGCATGGATCGCCTTAGCGATCGTGCACTTGATCCTGACGGTCCTATGGGCCCTTCCATCGGCGTCGCGAACGGACGCCTCCGTTCCTGCGAGCGCAGTGATGACAGTGGGAATCCTTCTTTTGGGTCTGTTCTCATACGCAGAACATAACCTCTCCGTCCGGCCATCCTTCCTCCTCAGCGTTTATCTCGGTACGACTCTGCTATTCGATATAGCGAAAACGCGAACTCTCTGGCTGCGACATCCGGAAGACGACAATCAAGCTATCGCAATCATCATTTCTGTAAATGTCGGCATCAAAGTCATCCTCCTTCTCCTCGAGGCTACGGAGAAGCGACGCATCCTCAAACAGGAATACAAAGACTATCCACCTGAAGCTCTCGCGGGAATCTACAATAAGTCGTTTTTCTGGTGGCTGAATTCATTGTTCTATCGAGGGTTTTCCCAGGTTCTTGGGGTCGATGATCTGTTTGTCCTCGACAAGCAATTAGAATCTAGGAGACTGCATCAGATTTTACAGGGCGTCTGGGACGGGGGTAGGATCTGCCTCGCACACTATGAAGACTTGAGTCTAAAAGGCTAACAACGGGTAGACAAGGAGAAAAGCGAGAGATCATTATTGTTCGCCTGCTTGAAGGCGTTCAAATGGCAGGTGTTGGCTGTGATTCCACCTCGAGTCATGTTGGCTGCCCTCAACATATGCCAACCTCTATTGCTGGAAAGATCGCTATCATTCTCCGAACAGGCTGTGAACAAGAACACCGACAACATCGGCTATGGATTAATTGGGGCTTATATCCTGGTTTACACTGGCTTAGGGGTAAGTCGAGAGTATATACCTTTTACCCTCAAGTCTCTGACACTGCATGATTCCAGGTAACCATGGGCCAATATCAACATCTTACATACCGTTCCATTACAATGGTTCGGGGCGCAGTTGTTTCCATGATCCACGAAAAGGCGTGCACTCTAAGTACCAAAGATGCAGACCCTGCGTCTTCTGTCACATTGATGAGTGCAGATATCGAGAGAATTGTGCAAGGATGGCAAACGATGCATGATATCTGGGGTAACGCCCTTGAAATTGGTCTGGCGATCTACCTTCTCGAGAGACAGTTGGGATTATCTTGCGTCGTTCCTGTTGTTGTCGCTGTTGGTAAGTACCCCCTTCCCTCTTGCGAAGCAACATAGAGTTGACACTCCGTTTAGTGGCACTAGTAGGTTCGCTTATCGGGATGTCTTTCGTGATGTCAAGACAAGCTATGTGGCTTCAGGCTATAGAAAAACGCATCTCCTCGACATCCTCGATGCTTGCTTCAATGAAAGGTATTAAGATGCTCGGTCTCCAATCGGCTCTTATGACGTGTGTCCATAATCTACGCCTTGATGAGATGAGCATATCCAGAAATTTCCGGAAGCTCTTGGTCTGGAATATGGCTCTAGGTAAATCCAGATCTCGAGCTATTGTTTGGAAAGTCCACCCTAACATGATCCCGCAGCTTGGCTTACCCGCATATTTGCGCCCGTCTGTGCATTTGGTGCTTTCGTCGGAATCTCTCACGATCGAGGAAATGATGCCGCGTTGAACACATCCGTCGTCTACACGTCACTATCTCTGTTCTCGCTTTTATCGGATCCTCTCTTGTCCCTTGTTATGGCTCTGATGACCTACGCTGGGTCAGTCGGATCTTTCAAGAGAATTCAGGATTTCCTCGAGCAAGAAGGTCATACTGATTTCAGAGATAAGCCTTCCGCGCCTCCACAATATGCCATCGATGAAAAGGCACAGTTGGCCGTGGTTGAGGACACGGAAACTAGCACGAATGAATCCACATCAGTCTCTTCCCGATCATTGAAAGAAACCTTTCCATCTTCGTTCCAAAATGTCGTTACTATTCGCAATGGTGCTTTTGGTTGGGATGCGACAGAAGAACCGTTATTGAAGAATCTGACGATCGCGATTCCACAAGGGGGCTTCACGATACTGATTGGGCCCTCTGGCTGTGGAAAGTCAACACTACTGAAAGCTTTTCTTGGAGAAGTCCCATGCTTGAATGGAGATATCAAACTCTCTATGGACAGTCTCAGCTTCTGCGAGCAGACGCCTTGGCACATGAACGGGACAATTCGGGACTGCATCGTCGCAATGTCTGGTTTCGACAGCCAATGGTATAACTCCGTCATATATGCTTGTGCTTTGAAGGAGGATTTTGAGCAGTTACCACGTGGCGACCAGACCGTGATCGGAAGCAAGGGTGTTGCTCTGAGTGGGGGTCAAAGTCAGCGCATTGTAGGTGCTCGAAATGCTGTCGTATGACGGTAGATATTCTGACATCTATAGGCACTGGCAAGGGCAGTCTATGCCCGGAAAGAGGTTATCATTCTTGACGATGTTTTTAGCAGCCTCGATGCAACGACTGAGGAACATATCTTCCATCACCTGATTGGGAGCCAGGGTCTCTTGCGTTCGATTGATTCAACGATCATATTCGCATCTTCTTCTGGCAAGCCACAACTCATTCTTGGCTCTACTCGGTGGCAATGCTAACCTACTGAACAGTGAAACGCGCTCCCTATGCTGATCATATTATTGTCCTTGACAACAAGGGTCACGTCATAGAGCAAGGAAGTTTTAAGGCTCTTGATTCAGCCGGCGGTTACGTCTCAAGCTTCGCTCTCGGTCTTCCCGAATGGGGTTACAAAGCAGACTTTTTCCCTGCATCTGGTGTCCAAGTAGAGACGATAGCAAAGCCAGACAAACCGGAGACTGAGATCGATGCTGACACCCGTGGGAAAGGTGGAGACCTATCGATCTACTTGTACTATGTGCAAGCTATTGGCTGGATTCCAACCATTGTTTTCATCGTTTCAATTGCTGGTTTTGCTTTCTGTATATCCTTTCCAAGTACGACCTCTCTAATCTTTCTGTCATCAAGGATAACAACTAATTTGACACAGGCATCTGGGTTAAATGGTGGGCCAGCTCAAATGAAGCGCAACCCGGCAAGCACACCGGATATTATCTGGGGATATATGCCATGCTTGGTGTGATTGGCATGCTTTGTCTTATGATCGGTTGCTGGTCAGTGACAGTCGAATAGCAGCCGTGATCAAAGATAGCTGATGCGTGTCTAGGCAAATGGTCATCACCATGGTGCCCAGATCGGGTGAGGTCTTTCATCGAAAGCTTCTGTCCACAGTCCTCAGGTATTTTCTATCTGTCATCTAGGAGATACATGCTGACCCATCAATAGTGCCCCGATGTTGTTCTTCTCCAAAACCGATAGTGGTGCCATTCTCAATAGATTCAGTCAAGATCTGCAGCTTATTGACATGGAACTCCCTATCGCCGCTATAAATACCTTTGCGAGTACGTGTCATGGCCACACTAGTAACATGCCCTGCATACTGACATTCCTTCTAGCCTTCACTCTCTGCATAGCTCAGATGATCCTCATGGCAGTTGCTTCAAAATACGCCGCTATCTCCTTTCCCCTTGTCATTCTCATCGTCTATCTTATACAGAAGATGTACCTTCGTACATCTCGGCAATTACGATTCTTAGATCTCGAGGAGAAGGCACCACTTTTCTCGCACTTCACCGATTGCCTCAGTGGTCTGGTAACCCTAAGAGCCTTTGGGTGGCAACGCGCCCTACAGGAGAAGAATGATACATTGCTCGACCGTTCTCAAAGACCGTTCTATCTTCTATATGCCATTCAACGCTGGCTTACACTCAGCTTAGATATGGTGGTCGCAGGCATTGCCATCTTGCTAATAGTGCTCGTCGTGGTGCTGAGAGGATCCATCAGCGCCGGATATGTGGGAGTGGCACTCCTGAATGTCATCCAATTCAGCCAAAGTATCAAGCTCCTGATCACTTTCTGGACAAACCTCGAAACGCACATTGGCTCTATCCAACGAGTCAGGTCGTTTACAGAGGATGTGCCCTCGGAGGATTTGCCTACGGAAAATGATGAGATACCACCGAATTGGCCATCGAAAGGAGGCATCGAATTCAAGTCTCTGTCTGCAGAGTATAGGTGAGACCAGCAGCCCAATCACTTCACCCTCCTGTAACTAACCCATGTTGCATATAGGCCCTCTGAGCCCGTCCTCAGTGGTGTGTCTCTGTCTATCCGGAGTGGTGAAAAGGTGGGGATCTGCGGGAGGACTGGAAGGTAGGTTACCTGATAGGCGGATAAAACTCCGGTCGTTAAACCGCTAACTCATACCGTTAGTGGTAAAACATCACTCATAATGAGCATGTTCCGTATGGTCGACATCAGCTCCGGTCAGATCCTGATTGATGGCCTCGACATAGCCAGACTGCCACGTCGAGAGATCCGTTCGCGGATCAACGGGGTCTCTCAGAGCCCTCTTCTCATGAAGGGCAGCGTAAGGGCAAACGCCGATCCAACAGGCTGTTTCTCCGACGACGCCATTGCAAATGCTCTCAAGAGCGTCGGCTTGTACGCCAAGGTGCAAGAAAAGGGCGGCCTAGAAGCCGACATAGACGATCTCTTCCTCTCTCACGGACAGCAACAACTCTTCTGCCTCGCACGAGCGATCCTCCGGCCAGGGAACATCCTGGTTCTCGACGAAGCTACCAGCAGGTACGCACAACCTATCTGTCCAAGCAAACTGTTCCAATACTGACTTAACCCCACTAGCGTCGACGCCAAAACCGACGAAATCATGCAGCGGATCATCCGCGAAAAGTTCAGCGGCCACACTATCCTCACCGTCGCCCACAAACTCGACACGATCCTGGACTACGACAAAGTCGTGGTGCTCGATGCGGGGCGCATAGTGGAGTGCGGAAACCCGTATAACCTGCTCACCTCTGACAAGTCGCATTTCAACAAGCTTTATGCGAGCTTGATGATGGATGAACCGGAGGAGTCGCCCTAAGCTAGTGGGAATGGGCTAGCTCGGTGGCGCCAGCGGAAGCAAGGGTACCAGTACATATTATAATTCGTTTCTTAATATTACGTAAATCTAGGGTCAATTATAGTAGTTAATCTTGGTTCATGCAAGTTGCAAAGCTCCTCCGTACATTGCAATATAATTGAGTTTCGTTCATGCGAACAGTGAGATTTTAGCGTTCAAGGCTGAATACTGTTGAGATGTAATTCCCTGGCCTGGCCCAGACGCCGAACGGAGACGAGACGGAGAGACGGAGGACGGCAAGGTCCGACACCAAGCGCCTGCAGCTGCAGCACCATCAAGGAAGAAAACAAGGCAATTTAGCGCCCCCCTCTCCCTCTGCCCCTTTGCCCCCTCCTCAACCATGAACCAAACCATGAATGATGAACCATCCCAATTCCCTTCCCGTGCCCACAACCCACCCACTCACCGGTATATTCACCCGGCATATAAGAATGAACAATGAAGTAGATCTTTTCCGCTGCGCTGCCGCTGCTGCTGCATAATAATAGTACTGTGTAATAATAGTACGGTGTGGATCGGGTGCAGAATCAAGGAAGGGAATTACCAGGGTTCGTTCGTTTCATTTCTAGGGGAAAAAAAAATAAAAAAGGAAAATAAACAAATAGAGATAAAAATAAATCAACGAATCAAATAAGATAGATAAATTAGATGATTGGCGGAAGTAAACAGCAGGGCCCTACTATGGTAAAAGTAGTAGTAGTAGTAGTCCGCCTGACGTCATTCCACCCAGTAGAAACCTGCACGGAGATATGAACCGATAGGTGCGGAGTTTCCGTTCAGTACAGTAAGCTCCGTAGTCTAGTTCATGAGTGAGTGGGTGATGGGAGTCGGAAGGAACGAGACAATCTAGACCGAGACGAGCATAGTAGACAACATACTATAGTAGGTGTGCAAGGCAACTAACTAGGCAAGATCCTGGTTTCTGTGCCAGTCTAGCCCAATCTTTCCAGGTTAGCCGAGATGAAGGGATTCATCTAGATCTGGACGAATCGATCGAATGGAAGTGGGAGGATCGAGATCGTGGGGGGTCGCTGTCGGTTGTTCGTAACTTCGTATGTCTATGGATGGGGGAGTACTAGTACTTACTGGGTGATCTTATGTATTTGGTTTTACGGGATAGATACGGGGTATTGAATGTACGATGTAATAAAGAGACAGAAATGGTGTGGTGAGCTAATATTTCAGTAACATGTGGTACAACTAAACTAGTACGCCGCTCCGTGAAGAGTATGTATGTATGGATGGATGTGAAGGATGGGTGGTTCTAGGCGAGCACCATCGTATCGTCATTATCCGGGTCTCCGGCGGGGTTATCGTCGAGGATTCCAAATTCCCAGTCGCCACGCTCGATCCGACTGACGCGATCGAGTTCAGCTTGGAATTCGCGACGTAGGTGGTCCAGGGTCACGATGACTCGGCGTTGAGGGATGAAGGTGGCGGGGATGGAGGATTTGCTGTCCCGACGACTGGACGGACGGAGGGCGGTTGGACTGGCGCTGAGGCTGAGGCGCCGGTGGGAGTAGGGGTTGGGGGTAGGAGAGGCCGCTGGTCCGGCGGCTTCGGCGTCGTCCATGAAGACGTTGCCGTCGTCGTCGGGTTGCAGGCTGCGACGTCGGTCGGTGGAGGGGTGTGGTTGGCCGTCTTTCTCGACGAGGATGTAGGATTCGCTCTTGTCGACGCAGGCGAGGAGGTTGATGAGGGAGAGAAGCTCATGGCGGATCTCCTTGCTCTCTGGGTCGTCCTCCTCGGTGGGCCGGGTGTCGTCGGTTTCTCGAGATTTGCTGAGCACCAGATGGGTCGAGTGATCTCGAGCGTGGCGTAGGCGTTGGACGTTACGGTAGGCCACTTCGGCGGCGCCGCGGTAATCGCCCCGGGCGATGCGGTAGGCTTGGAGGATACGCTGGTAGTCGGGAGTGCTGTCGGCCCATTTGCTCTCCGTGTCGAGGTATGAGCTGAACGAGGTCTGTCGCCGAGCGAGCGATGACAGGATGTCATCCACGTGGGAGGCGAGGTTTGGAACCAGTGTGGTCGGGAAATGAAGAATCTTCTGTAGCCCAGCGGTACCGGGGCCGGAGGCGGCCAGGATGCCTGTGATGAGAGCGCTCAGAGCGGATTTCTGCAAGACGCGATCCTTGTATCTGGCGAGCGCCGAATACGCCTGGTCGAATTGGCAGTTTTGCAGAGAAGCGTAGAACAAGCGTGAGAGGAGGTCGGCTCGTAAGCTGGCGGCTTCCGCATCCTGCTCGCTTCCATGTTCACTGGCAAGTGCCTGGAGTGCCAGACTGGCAAAGTCGGCAACGTGGGAGAATGAGCGCGCATGTTCGAATATCGTCAGGATGTGCTGGAAGTATTTAGGAAGACCGTTGTGGAAGCAGTCCACGGAGACGATGTCGAGGAGGGTCGACGACATTTCATGCAAGTTGCCAAGGGGCTTGCCGCACGCTGTGCAAGGTTAGACAGGATCACTGATGAGCTAGGCAGGCGGACTTACAAAGGAGATACGCAGCTTTGCGGAAATACAAAGCCGCAGTATCGAATTCGGACATGGCAACGTAGAGACGACCCTTCACATAGGTCGCCCAGGATGTGCTGGCTTGGAAACGGAGAAAGTCCCAGGCAAGGTCAATGTTGTTCTTCGCAATGAGGTCGCATTGGATGTAGACCAGAGCGTTGGGGTAAGCCACTTCGCCCTGGCGAGTCACCCAGGAGAGAATATCCCGAATCCCAAGAGAGATCGTGTAGCTCTGAGGCAACCCGATCGCTTGACGGGGTTTGATGTCACTGGCAAACAGATCCTCAAGGATAGTAGCCACTCTCTCGTCCTTCTTCCGAGTCGACGAGTCCTTGGTAGGTGTGGCAGACAGATCATCAGTGACCTTGGTCGATCTGTCAGAGCACTTCCGAGAATGCGAGCTGAGCCAAGACATCATCTCATATTCTCTCAGAAGAGTGATGATCGTGACAAACAGGTCTGCAGCGTCAAAAGTCGAGTCCTCTTCCTGCTGAACCTCGCCATCGACGAAGAGAATGAGGTATAAGAGGTCTGTCAGAGTTTTGCGCGTCAACGAAATCGTTTCCTGAACACCGTTCACAATGACCTTCACACCAAAGTGAGTGTTGACGAGGTCCGAGTCCTTGGCAGGGAAGCCCAGCGGAATGGTATCCACGAGGGTGTAGAAGACTTCGTTTTGCAAGCTGAAGATATTCAAGTGCTCGTTGATAGCAGCAACCAAGCCATCGTAGGTCTTGTTGGAGATCTGTTCCCCAAAATCACAACGCTCGCGGAAAGCATCCATCCGATCCTGCACGGACGAGGAGGGCTCGGTGAAGAGCTCGGCTTCGAGTGCACCCTGGCATGCCACTTCGAGCTCGGCATTGAAGCTTTTCCGGAAGCCAGAAGCAACGGTCAAGAGATGAGAGGCCTGCTCGAACAAACTGCCGATCTCCGAATCCAAGTTCCGATGCCTCCAGCGATCAACGATCTTGGGTCCTTCTGAGCGGAGCGCAGGGCCGGAGTTGTGTAGAATGAGTTCGGTCGAGCTGCATTCGCGGATCACTGCACAGCTGTCGGAAAGGATCATCCATGGGGTTTCATGGTAAGCGTCATACGCAAGGGAGACCGGCTCGAATCGTCTCTTGTTGACATCATCCGCGATTTGCCAAAACTGGCGCCACTTGGAGTCTGTATCTGTTCGGTACCGCGTGAAGTCCATCCCATCCTCTGCATACTTACGGAGAGACACAGTCGCAGCAATCGTAGAGCACAATCTTTCCGCAAGCGGAGCACTCTTCTTCGCTGCGCCAGGCGAAGACAGCGGTCTAAGTGCTTCTTGATAGATAGAAAGAGCAGTCTCAAGAACCTCGGTCGAGAACCGGTTGGGCTGCAGAAGGAACTTGAGCCATTTCTCTGTCGGGTCTACCACATCAGATAACGCCATAACCGGTGAAAGCTCCTGTGCGCGGGAATCCATGACTGTGGACACCCAATTGGAATCCCAATCCGTCGTCAGAGTCTCAAAGTTGAAGTGCAGCGTGTACAGCTGGTAGAGGCTGCTGTTTCTCCACAAAACCCATAGCTCCATGCGCTTGCCTTCCTCGGCAGGCTTGATCTGGAAATCCGCAATGCTCCAGAACATACTCCCCGTCGAGTCCGGGTCCAGCGGCTTCAGTGCAGCGCCCGGGTACAGGTCCTCGACAATCAGCGGCGACGTCAGGCCTCCCTTGACAGCCCAGAATTTGAAAAGTCCGTCCTCAAATGGCGAATAAGTGACAACGTAATACCGGTATCCGCCATCAAGCGCACGCTCCATATTGAAGACTTTAACGAAAGACGATTCGGCTGGATTCAACGAGTATGATGATTCTTCCGATTCCGGCACCTCACGATCCAATAAGTCCTTCGTAGCGGCCAACTTGTTGGTGGCAAGGTTCCAGATCTTCAGGGTATGGTTCAAGCAGACAGCGAAAACATAAGTCTGATCGGTCGTAGTGGCGATAGCATTAGCGGTGCTCAATTCGAGATTGCGTCCCTTGAATTTGATCGAAGGCTGCGCATGCCATTTGACCAAGCCGCGGAACGACGCGCCCCAGGTTCTCTCGTCGAACGTGAGGGGAGACCAATGTGAGCCTGAAGCACATCAAACAGTCAGCATCGCGACTTTATATCATCGGGCACCAAAATCGTAACAAGAAAGGTGAATTACCATCATCACCAGACTTCCTGGTCAAGCGCAGAAGCGCGCCATTATCGAGGGAAATGAACAGCTCCAACGGACTGCTCGCATGCAACCGGTGCGGGTAAGAGAAAGTCAGCGGTGCCGGGATACACGTCTTGCACCAGTCGGAGATGTTATCGTCAATCGAAGCTGTCCTCCGGAAGAATTCAGGGCGTAGGGTCAAGGTGTGTAGATGTTTAGAGGCGGTGATCACGAACACGCTCAACGCTTCGTGGTCTTCCAAGTCCGAGAAATCGACACCCGAAGGAACAATCTCTTCGCCAAATTCCAAGCGCAGCGTCACATTGTATTCGTGATGCTCAATGCCAGCCTTGGTCAGGTCCACGCACTGGACCTCCAAGACCTTGCTGTCATCGACCACCCTCCACAGGAACGTTCGGGGGTAGACATTGCGTTTGCGGAAATAGATTGATCCCTGAGTCGCTAGGTATCGTCTTGAGAACTCGTCTTCGTCCTTTGCGACCGGCTCATCGCGGCTGGCGCTGGTAGTGATCGCGAATCGGGCGCGGCTTTGCGTATTCGCTTGGGTTGGGATCGGGATGTTGACGACGGTGTTCGGCGAGTGCGGCCGGAGGTCGACCCGGGTATCTTTGTAGATTTTTGCCATGTCGTGATGAAGAATGACCACCTTTCACGATCTTGAGATAATGGTCAATTCAAGTCTCCATGGCCGGTGGTTGTGCCTGGAGGGAGGGTCGCAACACGGCGGAAGCTGAAGCTCTTGCGGCACTCCAGAAAAAACAGGTCTTGGCAATCCTATTCATCCACCGCCTTACTCCATCTCCGCAACTGGACAAGATTACTTTGGATGGTTCGAGGAAATCACCATTTTACTGAATCGGAAGTACACATTTCGGCCCTAGTTTTGACCGTCTCATCTACATCCAGTAAAGTCGAGCATCGTACACGATGTCAATACGCTAGCAGGAACTGAGACTATTATTATGTATGCAGCCCAGTCATGCAAAACAATTATCATCATAAATCGTGGTCTAGAAATATAACCCGCCCTTTAGTCGTTCTCCAGGTCCTTGGGGCTTGGGTCACCAATGCCGTCTTCATTGATAGCGAAGAGGCAGTCAGATTCGGGGAGACAAGGACTGTCATAGATCTTGCAGACTCTGGTCTCACCCCGGCCCTTCTTTAGACTCAACCGCGTTGTGCTGGCATGTGCAATAATGTTACCACCAATTGGTTTCTTAGGATCGGGGTTGAACATTGCACTAGGGCCACCATCCACCTGGGCAACAACTTGATTCGTAATGACCACCGCAATACCAAACTCATCAGCCAGACGCTGCAGGGTACGCATGAACTTCGCCAGATGTGTTTGCCTTGAAGACAGTTCACCACGACCGTTGAAGTCTGTCCGATACAGAGACGTGGCAGAATCGACGATAAGGAGCGAAAAACGAGTTTCGCACATCATCTGAGAGGCTTGGTTGAGTAGCTGGAGCTGATGGTCTGAGTTGTACGCGCGAGCATATGCCACATTGTCCAACACCTCTTCTCCCACGAGCCCATATCGCTGTGCCACTGCCAACAGACGCACTGGCCGGAACGTGCCCTCAGTGTCAATGTACAGGCATTTGCCCTCACCTCCGCCCATGTCAAAAGGCAATTGGCAAGTGACTGCGAGGGTATGACATATTTGACTCTTGCCTGTTCTGAACTCTCCGAATATTTCCGTAATAGAGCCCGTCTCGAATCCACCTCCGAGCAGAGTGTCCAACTGTTTGGAGCCTGTCGTAATCGAGATAAGTTCGCTTCGTCTTGCATGCATTTCGGTCGCCGTGGTAAAGCCCATCGGTACAAGCTTGGACGCTATAGAACTCATAGTCAGACAAATCCTTTGCGCAGAAATATCCAGCGTCGTAAGACCGCTCACCCTCAGTCAAGACTTTGGTGGCTTTTTGCTCCGAAATGCCCTTGATTTGTTCTAATAAACGCCTTGGCCTGTATCACACCCAATGAAGCGCCCGTAAGCAAGCTGCAGAGATAGGTCGATGCTATACCAAGCTGGCAGGAAGTACATGGAACATACGTATATGCGATCGACTCGACAGTGTTGTAGCCCGCATCAACAAACAGTTTAATATCCCTACCTGTCAAACCCGCAAGTCCCTGACGCAGATATCGTTAGTATATACCATTTAATCCGTTGTGCTCTCGAATATTCGCATCACACTCTTTGTCAATGGAAGATGCTCACCTCCAGGGCTGAGAGGGGGGTGGGTGCCCCAGGGCCTGGAAGCCCATCGTCGTATTCATTCTGGGTGTCGTTGTCGGCCGTCATCTGCCTCGCAAGTTCTTGACTTTCTGCAGATTAAGGATCAGTGATTTTAGCCTCGCTGCTGAGCAGTTCCAGATCAATGCCACTGAGATCAAGCCTGTGGGACGCGGAAACACGCGTTTTAGTCGGTTGCAGTTTCCTGGTCTAGTTCAAGTCTCTTCCCTGGAGAAACCTCGAGGTATGATTTTGCTTCCGAGGGTAGGAATGGTTTTAAGTGTTCGACAGCCAGCAGTCCTTGATGCTAGTGTGGCAAATTACCGCGGTCGCAATTCCATTAGACCGTCATGTTGCGATTGTGGACGCGTTCCAGGCAGTCGCGACATCACGTGCCCGCCTATCAGCTTGTTGCCTTGGGGGCCCAGCTTACTATTCCTTGATAAGGTTGGCTTGCAACTATTTACTCTAAGTAGGCTCTAATTATGTTGTTGCATCGGCCCGTTACTAGAGTGCCAATCGTGATTCGCTCTGTATCACAAAAAGAAGTACACTCTGTCTGCGTTGGATGTATTCTGCACAACCAGATAAGCAGTAGCCTCGCACAATAGTCTGTCGCCATAGTCGGAGTCAGTGGCTAAGTAATATCCAACAATCAAGCATTGAGACCCTGGAATGTCGCTGTTTTCCTGCATGTATCGAAATTGGAAAGAAACAAAAAAGGTGTCATGTCACAATAAAAGATAACGAAGCAGTCTCTAATCTCAATCGGTCACGGCCCGGCATAAGAAGAAGGGTCTTGCGGTCTTGTCAATGATGCCGTCCTACGGGCTTCAACAGCCTCCTGGTTGATTGCCCTCAGTTGGTATATCTCGTCCGGGTTTGTTCGGATATTCTCATCGATAAGTTTGCTGATCCTCCGTCTAAAGCTTTCCGATGACGTGCGCCGGTGTCCTGGGCAATACTTAGCTTTTCGCGACAAGTCCAGGCACTTTTGTGGCTTACCCTCCTGTGTTGATCTTCTCTTGGAACTCTCGAATGGTTTCTTGACCCATGAGCTTCGTGCACCAAACCAGCCTCTTGATCGATGCTTTTCCGAGTTGGGGAAGCTCTCGCCTCCAATGTTCCCTCGGGCATCCAGCTGGGGAGAGCGGATTGTCCTTAAACCATATATGTCCTCGAGCCGTCCATGTTCGACATCTAATACCTTCGAAGGACTGCGTGGGTCAAGGAGATTTGAAGTGGTTACCGGCTGGTATGTACGCTCTGGTCCCTGGATATTCTCTCCTAGGGCCATCGTTGACATCTGCTTTGATGCTGAGGCGATACTTTCTGGTCTGCTTTCCGAATGAGCAGTGGACTGTCTTGCAGAGCGACAGTCTGGAGTCCATATGCCTTCCACTTGAATCCCCTTCTCAAGAGCTCTAGCGCCGAACGGTATCTCGCTTTGGTCGGCCAGCATAGGTTGCATCTCGGCCCTTTGCCGTGCTTCAGCGGTGGCATACTTCTTCGTCTTCCGTCTATTGTAGGCCAGAACACCAAATGAATAGAGCAGGACCAATGCCTTGACATATTAGCGGCATCCATGACACTCCGGTTGGTTTCTTACAAGAAGTCCTGCAAGCACCTAGTAGATTTATCAGCAATGTTTTGTGCCTTCGAATCTCTTGATGGGACCTACAAAGCTCAGCTTCTGCCAGAGTGCCCAGCCAACCCAGAGCTGCATGGTGTGTATTCAAAGACGTCCCTCGCCCGCTTTATTTGCCAAGTACCGGAGTAGGTAGGTGTAGGAACACGCCTCGTGGGATGTGGGCAAGCAACTTGTCGCAAGTGACTGTAATGAAGGAGCAGCTGTTCCTGTGCTTCTGAGGAGTAGAGTGTCAAGGCCAGCTAGGCTGCTCCGGATCTACACCCAGAGGGAGCTTCAGAACATTGCGTAATGTACTCAGTGAAGGCAATCAGAGTACAGAGACTATAAAATCAAGGTTCGGGGTCTTTCTTGCCAGCAGATTGACCGAGGGAAAGTGCAAAGAAGCTATCGAGGAAGGAAAGCAATTTGGCAGGAGCGACAGAGATATATGTCGCGTCCACTTCATGTCAATGAATATAGTAGGTTCTCGTACCGGTGAACACGAGATATGTCACATCGTGATCAATATATAATATGCAGTCTTCCATAGTGTCTTCATTTGGATGGCTTCAACATCTACAACCGGAGCGGTCGGTCTGATATATAAAACAGTTCACCGACCCGACCACTCCCTCAACAAGCGATGGAAAGAAAAAGACGTCCAATGCAACACCAAAGACACCCTATAAACGATCACTTAGTCTAAAAAAGCGAAAAGAACGACGTCCTTAAGAAGGGCAAAAAAAAGAAAAACAAAAAGAAGAGAATAGTAGTTGTCCAGCCAAACTGCCAACTTCCCTGTAACGGGACGGTGTAATCTGGCGACGCCATCCCGGGGTGGAAATGTCTCTGCAGAATTGCTTCCCTCAAGGGTCACTTCCATTGCTTAGCGCCTTGTAGCATCGTGGATTACTCGCACGAGTACAACGACGACCCCAGGATTCGTACCAGGCACCGGTCCCGCTGGCAATTACCTAAGCAAGGTTATCGACTTAACGGCTGACCTCCCACTGGACTATCCGTGACAGATTAAGAAAATTTACTTCTGTTGTAGGTTATAACCCATCTACGCTTAACATCCACTCAGTCTTTTAAACTTACCCACAATGTATAGCATGCAGTTTCTAGTTAATTACATGCCCTCTGTGTCAAGCTTATCCTCTGGTGGTAGCCTAGACTCCCATAGACTCAATTCTGATGTCTGGTCACATCCCACATTGTTTGCTACGATCGGCTGTATGAACCAAGCAACATTGCACCTAAGGATGCCTTCTTTCATTTGCCCGCTCTAATACTAACACGGAATCAAGGCAGAAGAGGCAGGTGAGGTTTGCCTGTACAAATAAGCCAGAAGACATTCCATTATCCCAATGATCCGGCATGCGAGTCAAGAAGCACCCCCAAGCCACTGCTCCCCCCATAATTTCCGTCGGAACGGCCGAGAGGAGAAACTCCGCTACTTCCTAGACCCCCTGCATTTCTTCCTCCCGATGAGACCACCCCAACGTTTGCATCGGCCAGAGCAGCAGTCAGCGTGGAAAGAACAGGTGCTTCTATTTGGGGAGCATGGGCCGCCACGGCTGTCTTTGCAGGTTCCATTGGCGCAGATATGAAAGTGAGAGCAATCCATATTGGTTCCACAACCAGTGACACAGTTGCCCCTTTCGCAAATCTGGCCAAGGTGGCAATGGAAATTGCTGTTGCATTGGGCAGCTGCTAGATCTACTTGAGCGGAATCGCCAACTTCTTCGCGGTTGGTATCGCTGTTGTCATCATGACCTTCGCGACGGAAAACGGAAATCAGATGGTCGGAGTTGTCTTCACAGTAGGGCACGGTGATTTCGCGTCTCAGACCCGTAGGAAGGACAGTGGCAGAGGACCCTCCGGCGATTATGAGTATGGAGAGGACCGAGACAACCAGAGTTGAGAGTTTAGGCATGGTGTCGCTGATATGAGTATAGACTAGGAAAGCCGCGTCAGTCTCAGGTTCTTAACACAGACTCAATAGATTTGCCACCTTGTGACAACAGACACGCTGCATCTATACGACAAACAAGGGAAGACTGACCAATAATCTTTTAGGTTATACACTGCGGATATCGTGGAGGCTATCAAAGAAGTGAGTGATGATGATCACGTTGGGCTGTCCCCAGATGACAGCATGAAGCTAGATAGTAAGTACAGGCTGGAAAGAGTATGTAGGGCAGTCACTGCTCTTAGTTACTCTCATTTGGCAAGAGCTCAGGTGGTAGGTGCCAGGACCTGTGTTTGTCTAATTCTAGACCATCGGGGTCGAGGATGACAGCCACGAAAATCCTTATGCAAAGATGAATAGACTGTGAAAAAAAAAGCTAGAGTAGATTATGTGCTTAATATGTGTGACAACTGTCAGTATCAGCAAATAGTTTCGTGGGCTCTTATATGATCTGCCTTTTTGTCGTGGATATTTCGAAGTAGAGCTGCAGCTGTTCAATCGAAAGAACTCAATCATCCCCGAGTGGACATTATGGTTATACCAGGGAGTAGATCGTTCACCACTTGGAGAATCTAGAATATCGAATATGATGAGGCTGGATAAACCCTATCATAATTCATGGCGGATAGGCATGTCGTATCAAACGGATTGGCACGAACTGGGGTGAGTTCCTGCAAGTCACATAAATCTAGCCTTGGGGTGCGGTCTCCCTTTTGGCACAATCTACAGCAAATCATGCCCATTGTCTAGCTCTTCACCAAAGAATCGAACGCATTCTGATGGCAAGCCTTTCAGAGGTCATTGAGAGGGCAACAACAAGGTAAAAAGTGGAAAGTAGACACTGCGAATGGGTTATTTCACAATTAATAAGAATTGAGAGATAAGTAGGTGCAAGGTGACACCGAGAGGCAGGATAGTGATGTCTATATAGTGTAGGAAGTAGTACATGTGATGAAATGGGTAGACGATGGATAATAGCCTTATTCAGGCACCAACGGATTAGTTAACTAGTTAGTTAGTTCAAGCCAAGCTTAGTCAGACAATGAATAACTTTCTCATAACAAGGGAGGGATGGAGCCCAATGACGCTATTTCGGGGACTACGGCGCATGGGATAAAGGTGATGATGATATGCCCAAGTACCCCGACCTTGTTTTCGACTAGTGAGGAACAGAATGCCTGGTCAGTCTAGAGTTCGGTTGTTGCACCCAACGCAGTGGCAAATGGGCCGCGGCCAGCCAATGTTTCTCTCGCAAAAGTCGGATCGACCCCGTCCAACAAGTGATTGTGATTCCCACCCCAGCGGATGAACCGCCCTTTCATAAATTGAACCGATGCCCGAAACCGCCGATCATGTGAGGTTTGAGCGTTGTACATCCTGGCAAGCACCTCGCCCAGTTAAGATCTTACCATTGTCGCTTGGCCACTTCATCCTATTTATTCTCCTGCCAGGGACTTTTGTTCTCTTGCGCTTGCGCGACTGGATTTGCTCGCCTGCCTTTCTATCCCAACATGGCGCCGTTCCGCAACTTCTTGTCCAGAAAGTCCACGGCCCCCAATGGCGGGGAAGTCAGTGCCGCCAACGACAATACTCTTAGCAATGTCTCACTCGAGAGTCACGGTTCATCTCCTGTGAGCTTTAGGAAAAGTTCCGAAAACGAGCCACCGGAATATAAACTCAGTGGTATGCATTTGGCTCTCCAATGGATTCTTACCCCGCTAACTCTCCTCTTGCCGCCAGTCGTCGACGCCAATGGAATCTACCATCCCGTATGTGAATCACTACCATTTACCACGGGCTTTTTTCGCATACATATCAAATAACTCACATGTCAATAGCCATCCCCTCCGGAGAAACAAGGCTTCTGGCGCAAGTACCCCGGCTCCCCCAGGTCTTCGCATCATCGCGACCTCGTAGATGAGAATGAACCCTTCTCGATATCTCGCGAATCATTTGATTCGTATCGCCGGTCATTTGTGGGTACCCCCAGGCCTTTTCAACACTCACATCGCATAAAGTGACTTACATTGGCCCGCTAGGATATCTCCGCCCGGTCCCCCATAAGCTACACCGATGCAATGCCATCTCGGACATCGCTGGACTCTCGAGTTTCTCGCATGACATCACCACCATCTTCACTGTATCCAGGCTTGCGCAAACAACCAGAGACCATGGAGGAAGAGCAATTCGAGGAGGTTGGACTCGACGACGAGGACGTCAAACCGAAGCGGAAGAGCATCTTCGCTCGATTCGGCGACTTTACAAGCGATTCCCAGAACCCCGGAACTTCGAAATCGTCGTCCCTTGGCTTTCACATCCCGGGCCGTAAGAAGGGACCAAGCACTGTGGGTTCAGAACTAGGCACCTTCCAAGCACCGCCGGCCAGTGCGGAATCGGAGGTGCATGATGCGTGATACGAGTACGGGTGTGTAACTATATACTGGGTAATTCAATAATCGTAGGCGCCTGGGGTCACCATTGAGGGTTTTCATCCGATCACCCTCGACAGCCGCTGCGTGCGTGTCTGTGGTATGGTTTTGGCTTAATTGCATTGCGCTGTCAAAGATAGTTTGCGATGCCTTGGATTCTCTTTGATACATCGATAGAGATTCTCACATGCGAAATCTTTATATTTTGGATCGCCTGTAGGCATTTAATAAACAATGCGCCTTACATTTCATCTCACTCACCGTATCAACGACAAGCCGGCGGGCGGCGGGCAGCAGACTTATCCCTCCTCCCCTTATCGGCATGCAAACGCTGCAAACCGCACCCCGACCGCCCGCCCGAAAAAAGAAAAAAGTTAAGAAAAAAAGTCCATTCTCCGGCAGTGGCTGTTCAGAAAGATCAAGCTAACCCGCGGGCGGCGTATTTATTTTTTATCATTTTTTTCTCCCGCCAGAGAAGGTTTCACGGTATTGATTCTTTTGGATCTTCTATTCCAGGAATAACACATTCACTATGGTCGGGGTAAAGCGTCCTGTGGACGCCGGTGACGAGCGCAAGGGAAAGCGGACGAAGACGAAGACGCCAGTGTCCGTGCCCTCGAAGAAGACCAAGTCGGCCCCCGTGAAGGCGTCCAAGCCGATGTCGAAGAAGGGCGACAAGTCCGCGAAGAAGGATAAGAAGTCTTCGAAGAAGAAGGTCCAGGAGGAGTCCGAGGATGATGAGGATGAGGATAACTTTGATTTGGATGATATTGAGGATTCGGAGATCGATGCCTTGGATGACGAGGAGGATGATGATGATGATGTCGCTATGAATGATGTTGAGGAGGAGGAAGAGGAGGAGGATGAGGAGGACACCGGAAAGCAGACCAAGTCTGCAGATGCGCAGAGTATGATTGATCCTATCCGGTGGATGCTCTGGAAGGTCTGGACTAATGTGCTTTTTGATATTTAGATAAGTCTACGTCGCGCGAATCACATGCGAAGCAAAAGGCCCTCCTGCAAGAGCGCAGGGCCGCCAAACCCAACGCCGACATGATCGGTCGCTCGAAGAAGCTGTGGGAGCAGCTGCGCCGCAAGTCACACGTTCCTCTCGAGGAGCGGAAGAAGCTCATCAAGGAGCTGTTCGAAATCATCACTGGACGTGTCAAGGACTTTGTTTTCAAGCACGACTCGGTCCGCGTTATCCAAACCGCCCTGAAATACGCCAACATGGAGCAACGGAAGATGATCGCAACGGAACTGAAGGGCAGCTACAATGAACTTGCGCAGAGCCGGTATGCCAAGTTCTTGGTCGGAAAGTTGATCGTCCACGGAGATGCCGAGGTTCGCGATCTGATCGTTCCCGAGTTCTACGGACATGTTAAGAGACTTATCCGTCACCCCGAAGGATCTTGGATTCTTGATGATATCTACCGGACGGTGGCGACCAAGGAACAAAGAGCGAACCTTCTCCGCGAGTGGTATGGTCCAGAATTCGTCATCTTCCGCGACGACAAAAATGGACCTCCCTCCGCAGATCTCTCCAAGATTCTCGAGGAGCACCCCGAGAAGAGGGGCCCCATCATGCATTTCCTCCACGAACTTATCAACCAGCTGATTCAGAAGAAGACATCTGGTTTCACTATCTTGCACGACGCCATGCTGCAGTACTACCTTAACACGAAACCGGGCAGCTCCGAGGCCAACGAGTTCATCGAGTTGCTCAAGGGCGATGAAGAGGGAGACTTGGTTAAGAACTTGGCTTTCACCAAGTCCGGCGCCCGGGTGATTGCGTTGAGTTTGGCCTACTCCAACGCCAAGGACCGCAAGCTCCTCACCCGTTTCTACAGAGACACCATCAAGATGATGGCTGGTGATCTTCACGGACACATGGTTCTGTTGGCGGCATACGAAGTTATTGACGATACCAAGCTCACCTCCAAGTTGGTCTTCCCCGAGCTCTTCAACCAAGGCATGGACGCCGAGGCACGGAATGAAGAGCTGCTCTACCAGGTTACCGACCTGACCGCACGTATCCCCATCCTGTACCCCTTCGCCGGAGACCGGGCTAAGTGGCTTCTGCCCGAAGGTGATCATGAGCTGTTGAAGGAGATCCGCGAGATTCGAAAGGAGACTTCGAAGAAAGACCCCGAGCTTCGGCGACAGGAGCTGATCAAGGCTGCCTCGCCAACTCTGCTCGAGTTCATTGCGGCCCGTGCAGAGTCTCTCCTCGAGACGAGCTTCGGGTGTCAATTCATCTCCGAGGTGCTGTTCGACGCCGACGGAGACAAGAGCGCCGCCCTGGCCGCTGTGGCCGTGGCCGCCAAATCCAAGGCCGACACCAAAGATGCCCCCTTTGTGGGCCGGTTGCTCAAGTCTCTGGTCCAGGGCGGACGGTTCAACCCTGCAGAGAAGAAGGTCGAGAAGGTGCAGCCACCGCTCGACTTCCACGGTCTTCTGTACGAGCAGATCCAGGACGAGACCATGTCCTGGGCCACGGGATCCAACGTGTTCGTTGTGGTGGCCCTTGCGGAGTCGGACGACTTCGCGAAGAAGGCCGAGCTGCTGAAGACGCTGAAAAAGGGCAAGAAGGCTCTGGAGAAGGCATCATCGGAGGGCAGCAAGGATGGCAAGAAGGGCAGCCCGGTCAGCAGCGGCGCGAAATTGCTACTGGAGAAGATCCGGTAGATGGCAGATAGATTCGATTCCTACAACGGACAGGACATTGTAATATTGGCTGGGGGTTTCTGCAAAAGCATTTGATTGCTCGACGAGGTGTTTATTGGATTCATATTCATTTTCATATTCATTTTCATTTGATTCATGTGATATCTCCATCTGTACAGGGTCTGATAGACATGGGACCAACGAGTCCGAAAAGCATTTGAGAGTATTCTAACTACCTAAGTATCTAATTCGGTGCTGTCGAAACTCGAAACACCCGTAGTGGGGGTAGTCTATTTCTATTATTATTATATGGTCATCATATAGATAGATGCCAGTAGAGAGCGATAGTGTCAACTGTAGCCCCCCCCCCCCCCATTGCTGCAAAAACCGTTTCCGTCCCCCTGACTGCGCCAGAATCCTACCGCCCCCAACCCGTCCTGAAACCGCATATCGATATCTTAAAATTATCTTTTGCCTCGCTATAAAAGCTACCTGCAGAGAACATCCCCAAGTTTACTCCCGAGGCAAATCGGCAACCAACCGACCGGGGAAAGTGACTTGTTTCACGTTTCATCTTGACTTTCAGGGGGCAAGAAGAAGAAGAGGAAGCTCGGGACATGGTTTCTGCTACTTCGGTGCAAGGACTTAAATTAGCCCTGGTTGGAGGGGGCAGGGGACGGTTCCATGGTGCAGTTATATTAGGTTGGTCCGATCGGTTACGTGAAATGACGATCTCCGGGCCACCACAGCTTGGTGAAAATTATGGTTCAGGAACCGGACTGGACTGGAGTTGACTTTTGATGAGTCTTCATATGTGTATGTAGGTATGTATGTATGTAGGTAGGTATAGAGATGCTGTAGGTCGTTAAATTGGTTAATTAATGATGTAGGGCATGGGCATGGGCATAAGCTGTCGGTAGCCGGGAGAACAATGATACTTGATTCGAAGTGACCCCTGGACGTGTTCACTTCACTGGGTCTAGCTGTTTCACCCATTCCGATCAATCTAATGGATTTGGACCAATAACCCGCCCCTCTTATTTTTTCTGAGGTTCTTATCGTTCTGCAATCCTCAGCTGCTGCAGCCAGCAACGGTTGGGGATCTCCAGGAGTCGAGTCGAGTCCCAGTGACGGCACTGATCCCTGCCTGATCGGGGCTGGTAGAGGAGGTCACTATCTACTTAGACGAATGGTGCTAAGGAAGAAGAAGAAAGGAAGAAAAGAAAGAGAGAGAGGGAAAATAAAAAGGGACTAAAATGGCAGGCCGCAAATCCAGATTTGGCCCCCCCGACAGTCAGCTCAGCTGCATCTGATGAGGATTATTCTTCCTCTGCTCGCCGGTTGCCTCTCTCTCTCTCGCTCGCTCGCTCCAATCCGGGTTTTCCCTTTTTTGCTTCTTCCTTTATTCGATGCTTTTAATAGTTAATGCTTAATCCTAATCTCTTAATTTCTAATCCCCTGGCCTTTGTCGCACGCCCGCCACTCCTTCTGATTCGTCCAGCGTGCAGTGCTCTGTCTCAGATTGGCTTTGCGACTGCATTGCCAATTCGCCATAGCAGATCCCCTCTGGCTGCAACCACATTGACCGTCATCCCTTCGATCCTGGCTGAACCTGCAGGCCCAGACCTCTCAAGCGGAACTGGTCAACTCTTCCCCTGGTTGCAGATGGCCTGGGTCTGAGCGGCGGTGCCTGTCGTGTACTGGAGATCATTGACCACGGGCCTCAACAGCTAGATCGAGAGCCCGTATAACCATGCTGGCCACCGCGTCCGCCGCCGAGGATGTTGGACATTCTCATCGTCCCCCTCCTCCTCCGCTCCCTCCGTCGCCGACCTTGTCGAATCCCGATATGATCCTGCCCTTCGACCCTAACGAGCGCGATTCCTCCACCCCGTCCCCGCCTTTCAACCTCCCTCCCTTGTCCAGCCTCCAGTCCTTTTACGAGAACCGGACGGCCTCCGATGATGTTGGGGACCAGGCTCGAGGGGTGGCCCTCTCATATGGTACCCGACCCCCGAAGAAAGGCTTCTCGCGTCGCACGTGGCTGAACGAGAGTCAGGATGCCAGTCGTCGGCTGTCGGATATCGGAGAGGAGGATAGCGTTTCGTCGTCGCCGGCACACTCGAGGACCTTACTGTTTATGTCTCAGGCGAGTCGTATGACGGGCTCGCCTGTGTCGCAACGCGAGACGGCTGACGCGGAGGCTAGGGAAATGGCGGCGTGGAGCAGCTCGTCTAGCTCGACAATTAGTGGTGCTAGCGATTCCTCGCAAGACGCCACCAAGGACCGTCAGGAGAGTCGCGCTGCGGCGCAAAACCCTCACCAGTTCACCGAAGGGGTGTGGTCTGCGATTGATAATCTTGAGAGAAATGGTTCGACGTCGAGTCTAATGGCGACCACGGAGGAAGGCGGATCCGGTGTGGAGCTGTCGTCGGCTGTTTTGAGCACCGAGGCTGAAAGGATCCTAGAAAATGCGAAGAAGCGCCTGACGGTATGTGGACGCGATGGATCGATGTCTGAACACAATAAGTGACTGACTTCTGGTGTAGCTCATGGAGGGCAATCTGTCCCGGGCCCGGACTTCAATGCGCTCATCGCCCTCGCTTTCGGCATCACCAACGCCATCCGTGAGTCACCAATCGCTGGGACTGGGTCAGCCAGTCGGTGGCCTGTACCAATCCATCTCGCGTGCCGACCGCAGAGGCTCATACAATCGTCCACGTGCAACCTATACATCCTCGCAGGATGCGATCAATAACGGACACTCCCGAGTGTACAGCGAAACCCAGCTCCCGTCCGCGGCGCAATCCAGTCTGCCCGCCGTTGAGCCCAACCTATCCCGGTCGGTCAGCGCTTTGGGCTCGACTACTGCGCCGAACCTGAACCATGATGAGCGGAGCTTCCATTATGACCCAACCCGCGCATATCTTACCCACCGCGCGTCCGTATCATCAATGCAAAGGCCCCAAGCCCGCGCCTCGCCTCCAGCAGCAAATCCGCGAGCCGCTTCCGTTTCACCCAAAGGCTTAGGCATTTCCCGGGAAGAAGATGAGGATGAATACTCAGGTATGGATGGACATGGTGCGGCCTATCCCACGTATGACCCTCCGTCCCGATCCCAGTCGCAGCTGCAAGTGCGGGATCTCCAGGATCAGATGAAGGGTCTACACATCAAGATATCCAGCCTGAAGGTCAAAGCCCAGGAGGACAATCTGCGTCGACGTAGCCTGCAAAGTCTACGGACTCCGAGTCCGCTCACAGCAGCCGATCAATGGTACCCTAGCGCAGCGGACGTAAAGGAGCGTCGGAACAACACCAATCCCAGTGGGAATGGACGGGCTGCTGGGTATTCCCAGGAAAACCGGTACAGCGGCGACTTTGGCGGTGCACGGTATGAGACTGAGGCAGGGGCTGGCCGTTACACAACGCGAGAGTCGGCTTATAAACCGGCGTCGAATGCCGACCCGGCTCATCGGGCCTACGACTCTAGAGATCAAGATGACGTGCAATCGGTAGCCGGAACTCTGTATGAAGATGCGGAAGAGGGCGATTATGACTATGACGGCGAGCCCCTGGACGACGAGTTTGATGACCCGTTGGAGTCTTTCCCAGCGGTACCTCAAAGCCTTGAAGATACACCCCATGAGGAACGGGAGGATGCTTTTGACTACGAGCATTTTATTCTGCATAGTGCTCTGGGCAACTACACGCAGGCACGACTGCGACGGGAGAGCAATGTTTCGACCTCGTCGGTGGAAACTACGCGGCCGACGGACTACCGCGCCCGGCACTCACGGGCCAACAGTACTACCTCCCTGTCCACCGTGGCGACATTTGCAACGGCTACGGAAGGGGATCGCGACGATCTTGAGAGTGTCCTCTACTGGGACCGGAAGTTCAACGATGGTAAGGGCTCTGAAGGAATTCCTATGAGGTGCCGATGACTAACATGTGACAGAGCTGCGCAACAACCATCCTTCTGATGTGGACACAGAAGAGTCGAATGGCCCCGATGTGGACTCTCAAGGAACGCCCCGCGCCATTCGCAGGCAGCCCAGTCGCCGGAATCAAGGCAGTCTCTTTCCTGATGCCACATTGGCCCCGCGACGGTCCGACTCTGCAACCACCGGGTCTACCACGCCCACTTCCCTGGTGTCCTCTCTCGTGTCCACCGTTCGCGCAGCAGCGAGCCCTCATCCGAGTGCGACAGCGAAGGGAAACATGGGCTTAAACGATGATGATACACGACTCTTGGAGCGGCTGTTCCAGAGCCTAGGGGATGTTTGTTTGGATCTGCAGAACATCACCACCTCCGAGAACCCAGATCCAAAGGAGGTGCGATTGCTGAGGCGGCGCTTGGATGCGGCTCGACGCGTGCTTGATGGGGAACTGGATACGTAGATGTACATGACTGCGCTCGAGGAGTTCGCCGAGCTGTTTGTGCTTGGGAGTTTGATGAGGCAGTTTGGACGGAAGCCTTGCTATGATACCCCCAACTTTCGATTTAGCCATTGCATCTCTTGTGAAATGTGTATATAGTTATTGAATTGTCATTGACACAACGATGAATCAAGCGAGCAGTAAAGTAAGAGATGTGAAGACATGAAAAGTGGCTGGTGGAGGCCTCGATAAGAGATCCCTGATAAGGACCCCGCCCCCGCGCACGTGTTGCGACGCGCCGCGCGAAGCCAGTCGCATCGCCAGCATTCCCCTGCCAATCCTCCGTGTTAATTCAGTTCAATTTAATCCAGTCTAGTGAATAGCCTGGTCGGACCGGTGCGTCTTCCCTGCATGTCTCCATATCCAGACTAACCCCTAGCCCAGGTGCATCTGGCAAGAGACCATCCACCATTTCCCTGATTCCGTTTTCTCAGCGACCCAGATAGCAAGTCGAGAGCCATACCATACCGTGTTGTGAATAGCCAGCTGCTACTGGGAATCACACGGCCCGCATTGCAAGGAACCCAAGTCGAAGAAGTCGCCAACCCCGTTTCGGCAACCTCCCGCCAAGCGAGGACGTTAAATTTCCACGCCCGAATCTTCGCGAAGAAGAAGAAGAAGAAGAAGAAGAAGAACGAGACCAACGAGCGCAAGACACCGACGATGCCTCCTCCGTCGAGACGTCTCCTCATCTTCCAGGAGGCGCGCAATCCGCAAAACTCCGCTGAGCTCGTGTACGTGCCCGTCAACAAACTGGGCCTGCCGATTTGCGGCAGTGGACCGGAATTGCCGTCCATTCTGGAGCTGCCGTTGCGGATTTTGAGGGCGTTTACGGATATCTTTAATCAGCCGAAGTATAAGGGGTGGTAGGTGTTCTTGTTGAGTGTTTCTGTTTCACTACTCGTGGATACTGACAGTGATCTGTATGGAATAGGGCGCTGGTAGGTGCTGGACCATATCATGATACTTCCGAAGAAGGGAAGTATTATGCGGTGGTGCTCGAGCAGGTGCAGGAAGTCGGGGTGGTTTAGCCAGCGATGATGCCGACGATGATGTATGGATGGTATGCTTTTTTTCATGTTGTATGATCATGATGATGTGATGCCTTTCGCCCCCCTTCCCTTTTCTTCCTTTTCTTGTTGACGTTGAACCTACTCTATACCCTGCTTCTGGATGTGGGTGGCCTTTGTCTTACACCGTTCTTTTTCTCTTTCCATGTAATTCAGGAGGTCGTACTAGAGGTCTCATCTACTTGATTTTTTGCCGGTGTCTACCTTCACTGGTTCCTGACTGTGATTTCCCGGACACGTCCGTTAATCCAACTGCATGCCGCGAGACAGCTGGTGTCGGTACATCAGGCGGCATTCACTGACTATTCACCTTGATGTCATTCACTCAGACTTTTCTTGACGTTATAAGAGTGCCCCTCCCGCCTCTCACTTCCCGTCAGCTATCCTCTTCATCTCCAGTTTTCATCCTCGATCTTCATCCTCAACTTTCTTCGATATAGTTATTGAATCTCTTCCTTCGTCTCATACCCGAGTTGACTGTTAATATGGTCAGCTTTCTTTATAGCTTTGGCAACGATGCACATGCTGATGACTGATTAGGCGCCTAAAACTCTTCTCTTTTACGCCAAACGGAATGGCAGCTATTGGCTCTCCAACTTCCCCGGTCTGCCCGTAGCGGACGCTTCTCCGCTGGTGGATTTAACTGACAAAGAACTCACTTTTGAGTCGGAGTTGCTTCTGGCGATTTCTAGCACCATGGAAGGAAACCCGCTTCTTAAGCGTCAGTAAGTTTGTGTCCTCGTCTCTTATTTGAGCCTAAATTGATGCCGATGGTCTATAGCAATTATTTTGCCAGTTATAAGATGTGTGGAACAGTCTACGTGCTTCTGGAGAAGCGTGACACTCTGTTCCCCCTGACCCCTCTGTCCTCATGTGGCTCTACTTTGGGAGTTAGATCGGTGGACTCCAATGAGGGTCTGCGACGGGCTCGTCCGACCTCGGAATCCATCGTGGGCAGTGAGGAAGGCCAAGATGCCGACTGGATGTCTTCTGGCCGGTCGTCTCCCGCTGGGGTCACCCGCAACGAAGGCCACGCTTCTTCGGTGGATGGGAACATGCAAGTTGGCTGGCAGAATCTAGGGAGAATTGTCCACAGGAACGGTCGTTTTCCTAGGGTCAAGTCGGGCTGGTCTGCTCCTCGCCACACTAAGCTCCCCTCAGTGGTCAGATGGGACAAGCTTACCGATGATGACGGGATCATCAAGCCCAGCAACAGCGAGGGTCATGCTTCTGTGGCCCTCTCTGAAGACAAACGGATTTCTCATCTTCAAGCTGCTAAATACGACCACCACGCTTTGGTGATCGACTCTAGCAAGGACAAGGCCACGTCCAGCAACGAACAAGCTGCCGAAAAGGGCCGACACATGGCTACACATCCTCTCATTGTTGGCCAAGATATCCAGACCAACAAGAGCGATACCGAGGACAATGCGAGCATCAAATCCACGCTGGCACGCAACGGTTCCGCTTCCTCTGGGTCCACCTTTGCCGCGAAGCTTGCTGATGCCACCGATGCTCTGAAAGAGAAAATGCCCTCGCTCACCCGGACCCCTTATCCTCCCCTCTCAGGCTTTGACACCTCCCTTCTTCAACGCCTCCCTTCACCGTACGGCAACCTATACCTTTCCCCTCCGACTAGCTCCTACCCTCACAATCCATCTTATCCTTCCACTTCCCGGTATGGCGCCGTATCCGCCCCCTTGGATGATGGCCTGTCTTGCTGCCCCCCGCACGCGCTCGCTTACAATGCATATCCCCGGGGAGATTACATGTCCCCTGCATACAGACAACCGGTTGACCATATCGCTAAACACTGTCCATCGTCTTCGGGGCCTGCTCCCACGTCTCCCGCGGCTTCTATTCCTCCTGTGGCTTCTGTTCCCGCTGAGGCTCCGGCTCCGGCTCCGGATTCCACCACGGCTCCGACACCCACGGTGGATTCCAAGCCTGCTTATGACGGCCCCGACTGGTAAACTGATCATATCTATTGGCCTGGTTTCTGATCCATCTAACAAGGACCAGCATTCCCGAATTGATGATCATGGTTTAATCGGGATACTCGTTGAATTGTTCGCTTTTTCGACATGATTGATTGATCGAGATTGCTTTATTTCCTTCGATATCTTGATTTTGATCTGATTGCTTTTCTCTTCTCTGTGTTACGTATTGCGTTCTTGCTTTCGTGATCAATTAATTAAAAATGAACTGAAGTTCCCCAATAGTCACAGCTATCCAATGATCTATTCCTTTCTAGTCTTCTCTGCCCTTCTCTCTTCTTTTCTGTTCCATTTTTCCCTTCACTCTTATAAGAAACCCAACTCCACCTACCATATGAACTACCAACCCGTGAGAAACTATTGAAATGGGAGGCCAAGATAGAATGAAAGAAAGAAACAGAGAGAGAGAGAGAGAGAGAGAGAGAACCCACATAATCTCCACCCTGATTTAGTTAACGATCTAGCTGGCTTGAATCCTCCGTAACCTTGTAAGACACAATGATAATGATATTTGTTGTAGAAGGATTAGTAGGTTCAAGTACAATGAACTCTCTTACTAGCTTGTCGTAGTACGATGTAGTACATATGTACCCTATGCATAAATCGGATGTGTGGTAGGTCTTTATACGGTGTTCATCTCAATTTTCTATAATCTATCCACTGATATATCATGGTTGGAAGGGCCTACTTGTTAGGGTGAACCATTTTACTCGAATCTTGGATTATGTAGTAGATAAAGTTATATAAGGTAAGGTAAGTAGTTATGAGGAATTAATATATCTGGTAGATAGATAGATTGCTCGATAGATAGCAGGGGTTTTATTTGATTTAGTATGTATTCATGTGACTCTTGTATTATGTAGATCGATGATAGGTATGGATGGAAATGGTCATTCTTACCTACCTACTCCCTACTTACCTTACCTGATTAATCATAATAGGGGAATGCAAGTAAAGTACATTCATTTCTTAGTCACAGTCCAGCCCTAATCCCACTTTGCACTTTGCAGTTTCAGTTCCATGTATCCGGTTCCGACTCCGACACCGTCCATCGATCCTTAAGAATAAAGAAGAGAATGAAAGAATGAAAGAGAGACAGAAGAGTAAAGAGAGAAGGGGAAAGAAATAACAAATGATGAGTATGAATTGAGCCACATTACTACAGGGTGAGTGATTTTAAGATAAAACGCTGCGTCATATTCCATCCATCCATCCATCCATCCATCCTTTCTCCTTGATTCCACTCCACTACTTCAGTTCCCGGTCACAGCAGCCAGGGCTCAGACAGTTCGACAGATCGATAGTGCAGAGGAAGAACCCGCTTAAGTCAAGGTTATTGGTTTGTTGTTGGTTTCATCATCAATGTCGTTTGCTTTTCGTCAACAAGGATCCCACAGCAAGGAAGCATCACGTGTAGACGTTGGTAGGGGGGAGGAGCTTGGCTCCGTAGCGGAGGTCGAGCGAGCGGGAGTCGGACGGGTCGAAGACGGTGGCTTGACGCTGTTCGAGGAAGAGAGCTGTTCGGGCAAATGTTAGTGGATGGCCGGACACCTTTTCCGAGGTGGGAACATACGAGTCACCTTGATCATGTCGAACCAGCGAGTGGCGTTCTCGTCGCTGCCGTCGACAGCCTTCAGAATGCCGGTATCGGGTCGGGGAGTGGCCTTGGGCGGGAGACTGCGCATCTTCAGCAGCATATGCAGGATGTCGGAGAAGCGATCGCCCTGGTTGGAGTAATAAGGCGGACGCTTGTCCAAGGGCCACTGCAACGTGCGTTAGTACATGAACCGATGTAGAAGCATGGCGGTGAACTTACTCGCTGCGCAAAGTTCTCGTCATCCCAGGATCGGAACAGCCAGCACGTTCTCTCCACGCAATTCAACAAGATAAGCGCCACCAAGAAAGTCTCGAACCAGCCGCTCTGCTGGCGCTGGAGCAGCCGCCGCTCGAGATCGTTCATCACCGACTTGCTCAACTGGGACGCGCGTTTCTCGGTTGCCGCACGCAGCTGGCTGCATAAGAGTTCGTAGGACTCACTGTTGGTGACACTATCGATTGGCGTGCGTCCGTCGTCTGAAGGCTGTGCGAGAGAGTGCATCGAGGTGGGAGGAAGAGTCGGGTTGCAGTACGTCTTCCACTGCAATTCCCCGTCGGCCAGAATGTGAGTGGCAATCCAGAGTTCCAGCACCCGCTCAAGCAACAGATCCTGACAAAGTCAACACCGCCGTTTTCCGTAGTATAGCAATGAAGGCATACCTTTTTCTGCTGGCTCAGCTCGGCTGCAAGCATCAGAGTAGGTCTCATAAAGTCGGAGGTCTCCCGCTCGTAGAAAAATGGCGCGGTCTTCTTGATGTACATCTCGATCTTGCCAGGAAGATCATCTGCGTCGCTGTCGAGCAGATACAACTCATGGAGGGGTCCCTGGAACTGCGAATCATCTCCGAGGGCCTGGAGCTGAGGGTCTAGCGTCGATGCAGACGCCTTGTGACCTTGCAACCCACTAAAGGTAACGTAGACCATGCTCTCCTCGAAGTGAGTCACCTCAATACGTCCAGCGTAGTGTTCGAATTTGATTTGGTTGCGAATACCGCTCACGTCGTGATAAGCAAGCGTAGCGTGCAAGTCTGCAGGTCAGTCGTGTCAATGATCAATGGTGGTTAGATACATACTTGCACTGTACAGCTCGAATTCTTCTGCAATGCGGGTGCGAATGCACGGGTGCTTCCACAAGCGGGCGCTTTCAACGCTGGCGCAGGTGGTGCAAGGGCTGTCACCGGAGCACTAACCAAGCTTGTTAGTGGCATTCGAAGAGGAGAGAGTTTCTTTACATACAGGCTTCTTGAGCATGCGGCAACGGATACACGCGCCCCGTTTGCGAACTTCCTGAACCTCTCTGCGTCTGGCGGCGGAGAAGCGACCGCGCACCTTGGGTTTGGACGGCTTGGTGGAATTGCCAAACTCGTTCACGAAGCCCTTGGCCTGAGAATTGGGGTTCATCGCGATCGGACGAGGGAAGGAAGCGGCGCGTTGTGTGGCTGCAGTCAGTGTTGGGTCGTGTTCTTGGAGGCTGTCGAAAAGGAGCTGCTCCTGAGTGGACAGCTGTTGGTTCCAGGAAGGACTCATTTTGGGCAGGCCATCGGCAAGGCCAGCGCCAGCATCGTGATCCATTGGAAGTCCATGGGGAACCATTTCGCTCGCGGAGGCAGCAATCATGGACAGTTGCGACTGGCGCGCGTTGGAGGTGGGATCGGGGGTCAACGAGGCCTCGGGCAATGGAGAAGCGGCTTGGGGCTGATCTTGCGAAGAGCTGGGCAAGGAAGGCAGAGAAGAGGCGTTGGACCCTTGAGGAGTTCCTACCAAGTGATATATACGTCAGCGCGCCGTAAGTGGACAAAGGAAGAATATGAATGAAGCTGCTGGGCAGTGATGAGACGATCAGGTAAATCCAACAAGCTTACCTGGAGGGTTCGCATCTTCCTCTATCTGCTCAGGCTGTGTAGGATGTCCCTGAAAGCCCTCGGCTTCGAGCGCCGGATCCACGACCACCGTCTTGCCCCCCACAGTCACGGACTGGGTGTATGCGGGACCCCGTTTGGTCTGGTCGGAAGCACCAACTTGCCTCGAAGCCTCGGCCAACACATTGAGACCATCAAAATTCTGACGAGTCGCGAACGGCAGATCGACCGACTTGCCCTTGTTTTGTCCCGTGACGTCCTTGTTCTGATCCCCGTCGGCCAGGTCGGGCAGTTCGTGGAGTCGCAACAAGACGCGTTGTCGATCGCGCAGCGGAATGGCTTGACACTTCTTGACGAGATGGTTGGTCAGACTGTCGATGCGACCCTTGGGGAATTTCTCGCCGCAGGCCTTGCACGTGTGCTGGTATCGATTACTGGCGTCCTCGAGTTTCTGGCCGCGTATAAAGAACTCGAGGATGAGCTGGTTCGGTTTGCGACCCATTGCGGTGAGTGTGTGTGTGTGGCAGAACAAGCACTCGGCAAGGAGGGATCGGGATTCACGAGGGGGGAGAATTTGACAGAAACCGCACCCTGGAAGGGAGATTAGGAGGTCGTCCTCGAGCTGTCAAGACGAGGGGAGAGGGACAGCCCGCGAACTGGAGCGAGACAGTGACGCACACAGGGGGAGCGACGAGGGGTGAGAACGGATGGCAAAATAGCAGCTTGGCCACAACACCGACCGGCAGAACCCACCACCCGTTCGGAAGCCACTCACCAAGGGGCCAACGGGATGATCTGAGAGGGCTCAGTGCAGGCGAGGGGATTGGGAGCACGGCGAGGATCACAATGATGGGGCAGCGATGAGGCAGGAGGCAGGCAGGAGTGGGATGAAGGGGAATCCTGGAGCAAGCAGCGGCAAAACTACGACTTTTCTACGGGCGGTCTGTCACTGGCCGCCTCCGTTGTCACGGGTTCGGTTGGGATGCGCCTCACCGCATGAAAGGCGGTGATGAGATCGGTGACTGCTGGCGATTCATTCATTTCTATCTTCCGCAGTGGTGAAGAGACCAGGCCGATCCCTCGGGGTATTCACAGGGTAGCCTCTTTGCAGCGCTAGGCCCTCCATCCTTGGGGCATCCTCTGGATTGCTTCGTATCTGGGAGAGGAATTCGCTAAGTTTCTGTGCTACCCTTGGGCTAACAGACTAGATCCCCCCCGGAATTCCACTTTCCCCCCCCCTCTCCCCATTCCGTTTCTCTTCCGTCCTTCCATGCTTCCAAGTCACTGATACATGAATCGCGCGCCTAGTTGTGACCGCCTTTTCAAATCGGCCCCTCTCCGATAAGCAGCAGTCCGATACACCTGTAATGCGTGCCACAGTAGTTGCATTCCCCGTCACCTGTCTGACACACCCACTTCCCCCAAAACCCTCTGGTTGCGGGAATTTCAGGCCTCCTCGCGGCTACCGCCATACCTACAGCCGTCTGACGCATGGAGAGAAGTCGGTCTAGCAACCCACAAAAGCAAAATGCAAAGCCACCAGACCCTCCCGGCAGTCCGAATATTATCTGTCACCCGTCAGCCGTTTCTGCTCGACGTGTCCCCCGCGACACGAAAACTTCGGGCACATCAGCAGATGCGATGCTCGGGAGGCCGCCAGGGAACTCCCAGGATCGCGAAGATTCGCCGCTCATCGCGCGCCTCGAGTAGCCGGCCCTCCGTCAGCTTAGCCCGCTGTGGTCCGCGTAGCACGTCCGTATAGAGACCTCGTTGATTGAGCCGCATGCCTTTTTTGCTTGCGAGCAGCCTCATACTACGATTGAAGATGTCATTTCCGGTGAAGTAAATCAATGCCGCTCCGATCTCCGAGTCCGGCACGAACAGCAGATCGATACGTCGCCAGAGGCGACCGCCTGGGAGCATGGACGCCCCGTGCCATTTGGACCCATCCCGAGACGTGCTGGCTAAGCTGGCCTGCAGAAACTTTTGCTTAAAGAGCCTTGGGACTACAAGAGCCAGCACTATGGTTCTGATCTGGTCGATCTGCGCATCGGGCTTGGTAATAATTAGGTCGATATCACCGCAGTCGGCTGCCCCACGCCGATAGGAGCCCCCGATGATGACCTGCATCTTAGAATCAAACCTTTGGATTGCCTTCCGTACGATATCCCCATGGGCTTCGACCTCCCGTCTTGGGATTCGCTGGGAGAAATCGTCGTAATGGTCCACGCCGATCCGCTGTTGTTGGGTCAGGGGCGCTTTGGTCCTCAGGTCCTCCAACGACCTGTACCCTTGGGCCAGCCATTTCGACGCCTGGATTGCTCCGACCCCATAGACACCCAAGAATAGTTGGAGCGTCCGGTCTTCGGGTGTGGTGGTTGCGTTTTCCAGGCGGCGGAGACGGTTTGTACACACGATCTCCTCGATCTTGTCTGCCAGCCGCTCTCCAATCCCTGGAATAGCCAGGGCCTGAGATTTGGTGACAATCTTTCTTGGCTGATTCCGAAGGGCACTGATGGCCTTGCGATATGCAAGCACACGCCAATAGTCGTCGGTTCTCGCGTAGTAGTCCAGCATTTGCTGGAGAACGACGATGGTCCTGCTGTTGGGGTTCTCCGAGTTCGATTTCGAATCGTGCTTCTGCATACACGCGAACTTCTGTTGCCAGGCATTCTCCCCTTCATCGCCCTTTTCGATCGCCTTCCTTTTCTTCTTGACTGGCCGGGAGCCTGATGAATCGGAGGTCTCGCTATCGGATGCCTCGGCTGTATTTTCCTCCTTATCGGAATCCATTTCCAGTGGCTATCACTATTATCAATATATTTCCGGAATTTTTGTGACTAACTTACCAATTGCTTCAGGGCCTTGGCCTCCTCAATCAAGTCATCCAAAGCATCGCGTGCCCGCTTCGGTGCAGGAACGACCTGGGGGCTCTGAGCGACCTGGGCGACACCGGCATCTTCGGTGAGTCCATTGAATAGCGGCTCAGGCACATCACTGTCCTCATCTTCCGAGCTTTGGGTTTCGACTTCATGATGATTCCCCTTTCGGGTTGCCTTTATCGGCAGCGACCTGATCGACGACGGCTCGTTCACCGGTGGCGCTTCTTTCGGGTCTGAAGGAACAGGAAAACCCCTCACACGAAATCGCGATCGAGTTGGGCTCAGGAGTTGACGGAAATATATACAATCGGGGCTGTATGTCTCGTTGACAAGAGCGATCTTGTCCTGTAGAAGTAAGTATGGCACTTTCTCTCATCTTTCAAACTCACCCAAAGGCTCTCTGGACCCAGATGTTTCAGAACATCTTGGTACGTCAAGTTCTTGTCGACAATAACATGGGTAACAGTGTCATCCAACTCCCTTGCCCATGAAGCGCCATAGTCCTGCGCTCGATGAATGCGAATTCGTCGGATCGGCGATATATCGTTGTTAGGGAAGAAGACTACACCAATCAGTCACAACACTTTCAAACACACAGTAAGAGGAAAGGGCCAAGATACTAACAAAAAACAAGACCCTTGAATAATTGCCGTTCTACCGCTACCGGGGTCGACAAATGGAAAGACTTGCGCTTCTTTTTAGAAGCAGCTTCCATCTTTGCTTTCGGAGGCATCGCGTCGGTGAAAGTCGCCTTCGTCACAACCCCCTGTTGTTTCTTGTCATATATAGCTAGATCAGTTCCTTCATCGACATCAATGCCAGACACCGTCGCAGAAGCAGGACTCGGCTCTGTAGAAGCCCTCGACGGCGCCGTAGGACCTCTTATAGGCGAACTCGTAACCGGATGAGACTTCACACACGGCTTATTCTCCAATAGATTCACCAGACGATGGAATTCCTCATCCTCGCCATCACTCACACAATCCAGCCTGTCCAACTCCCTAAAAAAGGCGACTTTTTCCGCGATCGACGGCGCCATGGTAAAGTGACAAACAACCCGGGACTGAGATTCCAGCAAGCCATTAGACCTTTTGCGTCACTGCTGCCTAGCAGGTGACGATCGATACACCCACGAAAACAAACCTGCTCATTGATACGACATTCCCCCGTATCCAAGGGAATCCGTCCAACCAACAAGGTGACACGCCAGGCAGCGACGCGTAAAAAAGTGTGTCACGAAAATGCCGCCAAGTCACGGGATCGGGGAATTTCAATTAAACTCGGGTGGATCTGCGCCAGAATACAGAATAGTTGGAGACCGACAATTCTACCTGACAACCTCCGAGTCCTCCCACAAGCAAATATGTGGAAACCCACGACGCTTCTGGGTCAACTTTCCGAACAGACCCTCTTGCAGGGTGGTCGTTGCCTGAGTTGCCAATTGCGCAATGCAACCGCTCTCCGTCGACCAGCTGCACTGCGTTACTATGCTAGCAACAGCAACAACAGTAACAGCAAGGAACCCAAGTCCACGACTAGTACATCCCCCCTCCCCACCAAAACCAACCGGGTCGCCCAATTCCAGCAAAACTACTCCGCAACTGCATCAAAGGTCCCCTCCCCGACTAGCCAACCCGGCGATGACGACTTTATACCTCCGACTCTGGACCGGCCCATCGGGTCAGCGATCCCGCCGCAAGAAGGCCAGAACACGGGCGTCGATGACCGGTCTTTCCGGCAACGACGAGACGACTTCGTGAATTATGAAAGACATTTGGAAAGGAGAAAGGAATTGTACGATCCCCCCACGCCCATTACCCACCACCCACTATCCTCATAACCATGCATAAAACTAACCACTGATGCAACAGAACCCGACAAGTCGCAAAGCCCTACTTCCGCGAATGGTCGAACATGCGGTACCACGAAGGCAAAACCTTCCTCTCGAACCCGCGACTCTTCAAACGCGACAAAGCACTCTACTTCCCCAACATGCACGGCATCACCCTTGCCTCGCCCAAGAAACCCCAAGATACGACGCCGCTCTTCCGCGGAAAAGTCACCATCGTGAATCTGTTTTCTAGCGTCTGGGCCGAGTCGCAAGTCGTGACGTTTACGGGCAAGGAGCAGAATCCCGGGCTGTATGAGGCGATGCGGGACGGGGAAGGGTTGGTGCAGAAGGTGGATGTGAATTTGGAGGAGAATGCGTTGAAAGCGGGATTGATTCGCATGTTTATGTGGCGGATGAGGGGGAAGTTGCCGGTTGAGCAGCATGAGAGGTACTTTTTGGTGAGGAGGGGGTTGGATGATGGGTTGAAGGAGAGTATTGGGATGTTGAATGGGAAGGTTGGGTATGTTTATTTGGTGGATGAGTATTGTCGGATTCGGTGGGCGGGGAGTGGCCCGGCTGAGAAGGGGGAGTTGGAGGCGTTGAATAATGGGGTGCGCAAGTTGGTGCAGGAGATGAAGGTTAGTCGGGAGTCGGAGTTGCCGGTGCAGGAGTGGGAGGTGGGCTTGAAGGAGGAGGCGGCGAAGAAGCCTAGGGTGGTGGTGCCTTGACCTACTGAGGTGGTCGAACTGGTGTATGTACATACGAGGGATTGAGTGTGGGTGTACGTGAGTGTATGATATGCTCCAGACACCGACACCAGGATAGAAATCCCCACTACTAGTCTCTGTATAGTAAAACGAATAATCAGACAAATCTCCAACGCCAACCATACCCACAAACAACAACATCAACATAATAGCAAAGCAGCAAATAACTACCTAACCCAAAGCACCACCAAAAAACAAAACCCGACAAAAGCCCCCAAAATCAACGCATCCCGTCTCCTCTTCGACCCAATCTTCCCAATCAACGCATTCATCCCGGGCACCGAATTCGCCGCACCCACAATCCGCCGATTAATACTCGCCAGCGTCTCCCTCTGCAATCCAAAATTCTCATTAATCGCATACGCCTGACTCAACACCCCATCAATCATATTATGGCTTTCATCGATCCGACCCCGCTCTTCGAGCATGTAATCTGCTTCGGCCTGGGCGGGGTTCGAGGCGCGGTAGGCGTCGATGTCGGACCGCACGTTGGAGAGGAGATTAGCTCGGTCGCGGGATTCGGAGATGGCGGATTTCAACCGTTGGAGTTCGCGGCGGTGGTCGTGTAGGATTTCGCGGTGGCGGGTGAGGTTGTTTTGTTTGAGGGCGGAGGAGGTCAGGGTTGCTTCGGAGTCGAGGAGGCGGGCGAGTTGGGTGATTAGGGTGTCGCGCTGGTGATATAGGTCAGTCAGGTATGGGGGGTGGGGAGTTGGGTATGGTGGTGGGTATGGTGTGGGCGTACTCGTTCTAGTAGGTCTTGGAGTTGGGATTCGATGCGCTGTTCCTCTTCCGAGGGGGAAGGGGGGAGCTTCGTTAAGGAGGCATATTGGGAGTAGGTGTGGAAGAGGTTCTCGGTCTGGTTGGGTGTTAGTCCATGTTATACTCTGTATATCGGATGAGGAGTGATACCTGAGTCTCGAGAGAGCGGGCTTGCTGCCGGAGCTGAGCCCAGCCGGTACCGGTTGAGGTTGCCATGAGAAATAATTAAGTTGAGTTATAAGAGTATATTGTATGAATCACCAGGATATCCACACCAGATTCCGATCAAGGTTGTTGAAGTCCAGCAACGAACCGCGGACTACGGAGTAGACATCACAGCATCACAGCATCGGGTGAAGGCACCCACATTAGCGCGGCCAGGGCCCGGGCGGAGAAGGGCGGCGTCATCTCTGGTGTCTGGGGCGGACCAGAGCAAAAGGCACGGCCACAGCCGCCACAATCACGTGCCCGCTTAAGCCGCCCGGCGCACACCCAGAAAAAATCAAACCCTAGTCCCACAACGAACATCCCAAATTGACCCGGTCCATCTTCAATCCTCACGTCGACAACCGTACGATACGACACGAAGCCGCCCACCATGGTATGTGAAGCGCCATGCTGTCTGTGTTGATTTGATGATTCTGGCAAAATGCTGACCGCGAGTTTTCTGAATAGTCGTCCAAGGTCAAGGCTGGTCAGCTCTGGGGAAAGAGCAAGGATGACCTCACCAAGCAGCTGGAGGAATTGAAGACCGAGCTGAGCCAGCTCCGTGTCCAGAAGATCACTGGCGGTGCCTCGTCGAAGACTCTCAGAATGTGCGTGAACAATGATTCCTGCGAGCCCCTCTTTGAATTTGAAGATTTGCACCTGTCGGATGTGGGTACGCGGAGGACTATAGCAACAACGGAATGAGAGGGAATATCGACGACAGAATGAAGAGATTCGACAACCCAGCGACAGAACCAACGCAGAGAACACGACCGATAACCGAACCATCCGACAGGCGCAATGCAACACTCAAAAGAGCAATGAAGCAAGAAATGGAATAGGATACTGATCTCTGCAACAGCCACGACGTTCGCAAGTCGATCGCTCGCGTTCTGACCGTCATCAACGCCAACCAGCGCGCTCAGCTCCGCTTGTTCTACAAGAACAAGAAGTACACTCCTCTTGACCTCCGCCCCAAGCTCACCCGTGCTCTCCGTCGTCGTCTCACCAAGCACGAGGCCACCCTGAAGACCGAGCGCCAGCGCAAGAAGGAGATCCACTTCCCCCAGCGCAAGTACGCTGTTAAGGTATAGCATGCCACCATCACCCACATACCCATACACCAATATCCAAAAGAAATCGAAGAATTCAACAACCCCGACCATCTCGCTAACTGCGGAATGTGTGTATAGGCTTAAACGCGTCTTATCATCTCCGGAATAAATCAGGATGGGAGTTACGGGAAGGGGGACAAAAACGTCATTTAACGATGACGGGTTGACCTAACTAGCCTTTATTTGCGTGGTGGGGTCGGTTTCCATCAAACGTTTCTTTTTTTTGTTGTCATGAAAAAAAGAAGAAGTTGATTTTGTATCTTAGAAAAACGGAAAATAAGATGCAGATCGATGTTCAATGAAGGCCTTGACATGACATGCACGAACACGTGATTTTTGATTGCTGTGTGGAGTGGGTTGGATTAGATTCGGATTTTGGTTCAGTCGTATGGATCCTTTTGGCTTATGAGTCTTGCTTTGGGAATGGATGGATGGTGTCGATTCCTGATGCGATGGTTCCTGGATGGGTTTCAGGTTGCTGCTGGGTTGGTTGCTTAAGTCTATTGATCTGGTGGATGGATCGCCGACATGCCAACTTACAGGACACAAGTATAGTACGCAGTAGAAGGTGGTATCGTAATCCGTTGATTGTAATCTCCGCTATCCAAGACCAACCTAAACGATCTAACTCATAGTCACCACTGGTATCAACTCCCATCAACGACCACCAGGGCCGAAGCAACCCCTCATTTATTCTCATTCCCGCCCGATTCCACCGTCCACATGCCCCCACAGATGCACGACCGCAAATGGCCCAGCTTGAAGATCATGCGAAAGGCCAGCACCGAGCGCGGCGGGTAGGACCCCTCGGTCACGCCGCAGCAGCGGACACAGCGCCGTCGCAGGATCCCCTGTTTCATTTTGGCGACCGGGTCCGGTGAGATCGTCATCCGGATGGGAGTTTTCTTGATGATGTCCACTTCTCGGGTCCGTCGGTACCATTCGGAGCGGCGGTCGGAGCCGAAGCCAAGCCAGCCGTAGTCGCCTAGGTAGATGGCCATGCGGTCCACGTCTGATCGGATGCCGGGGACTGTCTGGCGCAGGATGGTCGAGACGGCGGTGACGAGGACAGGGGGGATGCGGGCGTTGACGAGGAGCTCTTTCTCGGGGCCGGGGCGTTCGGCGTCCCCGAATCCGGCGCCATGGTAGGCGTGTCGAACGGCGGAATCGACCCCAGCTAGGAACTTTTCGTACACGTCGATCCGCGCTGGGCATGTATCTAGCGCTTGGCAGATCTCTGCATACTGGAGACGAGAGTCGCCTGCTAGCGGTGCGTTGTATCCGGCGTGGATGCCTCGCAGGCCTCGGCAGATGAAGCGCAAGAAAGCACGGGACATGCTTGACAAAAGGACGATGAGAGCCACCGAGTTTGTGGTTTTTACTAGCGAGTCAGGTTAGCACGGTCGGACTTCCAGCATAGGGTGTTGACACACATTTCTGGCTAAACGCTTCTTGGTCGGCAGACAGATTTTCGAATTCATCGGCCAGGTCGAAAAGCTCATTCAGGATATAGAGGGAGAAATCCAGTGCCCACTTGGTGTTTCCGAGCACCATGCGGAGGACATCTTAAGCCACGAGTTAGCGAGAATCTGTGGTCAGAGGTTTCGACTTACCAGGATCATGTGGCTCGGCCTGAATCCCTTTGTTGTACTGAAAGAAAAATGGGTATAGTATTGAAGCGTGGCGCAGCTGGAGAATCGACCAGGAGACAGCAGAAGCAAAGCTTCGTGGTCTGTACCTATCGGCAAATCCCAACGCAGCTTGTATACTGAGACACTTGGGAATATAGGGGTGGTTCATCAACTTTTCCTGCTCAACTGTGAAGTTGCAGTTGATTGGCAGCGCGCGGTAAACTTCGTTGATGAACGTTATTTGGGCATCTGATAGCGAACATTAGAATCAGCTTTAGGGGATATGAGAAGATGTGACTGACCCGGCGTAAGTTGCTGTATTAGAATTAATAGTATATCATCGGTGTTGACTTCGCTTCCACACCCGCGACAAAAAGCCAATGTGAGTGATGCAATGGCTGCAGAAAATTTGTCTAACGGTATCAGCATGCCACTTGACGGCTAGAGATAGGGAACCTACTTTCATCGTAGAGACCATTCTCAGCTCCATAGGAGTGTTCCATGACCCGGAGATGTGTCTGCCCATCACTGTCTAGCATGACCGCAGCGCATGCACTCGGTGAGAAACTGATGTGTTGACCTAGACGATATTAGCCATGCTTCCACTCATAATCTTGAGGACAACCAACCGGAGGTATCAGGGGCATAGTGGAACCCTGCTTGAGCCAGGCTGGTCACCGTGTTCGCATCATCAACCCCATTGAACACTGCCATGGCTTTCGGGTCATAAAACGACACGGAACTATCATCATACGTGACAGCAAGCACGTTGCCGTATTCCATCTGGTCCACCGAGATGACGTATCGATCGGAATAGATGTCTTCCAGTCGACGCAGTACAGGTCTAGGCTGTTCTGACAGTCAGCACGGTTTGTCAAAAAGACGCGTAGTTTTACCTTTGTCTGGATGCTGTTCCTTTTCGATGTGATTTCATCGAACTTCGGGTGCAGAGTAAAGGCAGCGGTGTCCAATTGCCATCGGACAATAATACTCGCGGGTCCTTGTTGGGCCGGGTGATCTGGAGTAGCCTGAGGTGTGGATGAGAAAATGGCAACAATCCACGGGTTTGCTGTGGATCCGACAGCGTTGTCGGAGGCTGGAAGAATAATTTCCAGGCGGCTAAGACTATACAAAGGGTTCGACACTGCTTGCAGGTCGTCCGATATCGTGCCCGGGACAGTACAAGACGTCTCGACCTTGGAATGTGTGAATCGGAAGCTGGGAACCGGGAACTGGTTCTGCATCTGCTTTGGCTGCTGCGCCGGGTCCCATTGAGGGGGATTCCAGTTGATTTGCACCCGGTAGAAGCGAATCTTCTGACACACCGAATAAGTCGCAACGAGGATGCCGTTCTGAGTCGCAACGAGAGCCGCATGCGACAGCAACCGATCTGAGTAGCTTGTGTTTTTCAAATCGGTGGATATGTCGTCCCATCTGCCATCCGGGTTCTGATACAGAAGCCTCATGGACCCGGAACGGGTGATGCAGAGTAAGGCTGCTTTGTTTGCCGGGTGAAAAGGGCCTATTGGCCGGCGGCGAAAGGGCGAGTAGGCCCAGCGACCCTGTACTTTGGCGGCTTGGTAGAAAGCATGCACCTGACGCGTTCAGCATCGGACCAAGGGTATTCAGCAAGGCTTACTTACTGAGCGTTGGGTGTTGAGCCACATCATGCCAACAATTTGAGCCCCATCGTCGGAGGCAAACGCGTGCTGTCGCAGCCCGTTACCACTGTTGAGGGCGAACGGAATGTGGTAGATGGAGATGCGACCGGACAGATCAACCACGGCCAGGTCAGAGCCCGCTTCGTTCCAACTCAGATGGGCGAGACCATGTCCACCCTGCGATTCTGTGGCAGACATCAATGGGGTCTCATCACTGAGTACCCACTTGCCATCGGAAGGGCGACATTGCAGATGGCGCACATTCACTCTCATGGAGTCTTGCGATATGTAAGCAATACACCCCAGCTTGGACCATGCGATCTTCCTGAGATCCAATTAGTATGCCGAGCTAGTATAGCTTGCCAAACACGATCGGTAACAATCACTCACTGGCAGCACCCCAGCAGGCGCATTTCATCCAGACGCTGCGCAAGGCCTTTGGTGGTGGTGGCAGCAGCTGGTGGCAGGCCCAGCTCCAACGAGGTGGGCTCACCGAACAGATCGTCAACATTGATACTATCGTCCATCATTAAGGGCATGTTGGGGCGGAAGGGATTTGATTATATGGAAGTAGATAGTGTCGGGGGCAAGCGGTCGCAAGACTCAGATATCATCATAGTTCGGTACAATGCACCCCGGAAGGCAATTGCAGGGGAAGGGAGGGGGCTAGCTGTAGAGAGGCACCCAAAGATATCCAAAAGCCTCAGTTCCTGGCAGACAGAACCCTCATAGCTTTCAAACCCCAGAACCAAACGCTACCCTTGGCCGGGAGGATGATCATGGACTAAGTTGATTCCCAAGATGATAGTTTCATTATTCGGGACTAGTGGTCAGGTGGAGCTCTCCGCGCTCTTAGTCAGCGTCATGTGAGGTCATGTGCTGCCGTCCCCGGGACAACCAATCACACCGCCCCACCCGATACCAAGGACATCAGCCGTCATCGGAGGGCACTACTAGTCTCCGTGGAATGAGCTATATCTGGGATCAGGCTCTACATTAATGCAGTAATGCCTCATATAGGACGACATATCCCGATTGTATTTACAAGAAGGTGATGGAGGGGAGTGTTGGAGTTGTTAGGATTTGTATGGTCCTTCATATTCACGGACACAAGGAAAAATTGATGCTTGCACGCATATGGAATCTAACTTATCTCCAGCCGTCCAGATTGAGGTTGGTGCTCAAGCAAGTGCTTATGTGTACGGAGTAACTACTCCGTATCCTTCACCTGATGTCGAGATGAGGAACTAAAACGTCTAGAGCGGGGCTCAACCCGCCTCATTTGCCCGCGGATTGCATCCAATCTGCTTGCACGGATTGCAGCTTGGAACACCAAACGGCTCATCGCACGCTCCTCCGAGCCAGGTACTGTTTCCCGGCAATGCACTGGACACCAGCAACCCTATTCGTGTCTGGTGGGAGCACAACGCGGCAGATGATACTGGAAGACATCGAGTACTCAACTCGTCCGTAGAACTGTCTCGCATACGACGATCCCTCTTCCAACAAGAACATCAACATATGATGTTGGAAGTCCTCGACAGTAAGCAGCTGTACGGCGAACAAGTGCGGGGAACGAGAACCGTGGAAGAACCGGCTCCTGGAGGACCGGGTCATGCCAGTCCTTGCCAGAACTCCGTGCTCTCCGTCATTCTTCCAGATGTTTGGCCGATCCAACGCTGGTATTCAATGTACCGTGCTTTGTCCGATCGCAGAGACAAGCGCGACTGTCAACAGGACTGTCGACGCAGCGATCAATCTAGGACGCATTCCATCCTTGTATTACCGGTAGGGCATCAGCGAAAGTCTCGCCCCGCAAGGAGATGGCATGCGTACCCTGGGATCCTGGACTGACGACATGATCACTAGGCGGCTGTGGCCGGTCGCTACTAGATCATCAGGTTAGATGCTACGAACCACGATTCCTTGGGCGCATAATGAGCATAAAGGTCACCCTGTGAGAGAGGGGCTCCTCTCTACTGCCAGGGAGTTATTCTGCTGAATATAAGCAAAGCTCCTGGCGCCATTAATCGTGCCGTAGATCGCAGCGTGGCGGAACAAATTCGGGGGACCATCGGAGGCCGTCTGATGGAATGGTGGAGACTGCGATATCCGATATGATTATCGGCAGTCTAGAATACTAGGCAATTCAAGCAGTACCTCTCACAGGTGAAGAGAGCCAATCCAGCAAAGTCAGCGAGGAGGTAGTGAAATCACGACCGAATTCTCTCCTCCGCGAGAATGAATGTGATGATTGCCTCGCACGGGCAAGTATATGTTTGGGCTGTGGTTGGCCGGAGAAGTGGGAGATGCTTCCACGGCCAATAAGAGGCGGCTTCTAGTCCGAAGCCCCTTTAGCGCCGTACGGGCCCGGTAACGCGGTGCTGCCAACACACTTGCCTTTGCGCCAGTTTGTGGACAGGGCCAGCCCCCACCGGACCTATCCATACGCGGCCAATACCAAAATTTCGCAGTGTTCCCCATCGAGGGAGTATCATCCAGAGCGCAGGTATCATCCAGCCCATCGTCACCTTCATCAACAGCGCGATCAACTTACAGACAGCCTGCTCTGCTTCCCTTGAACCCCTCTTCACAGACACATTCCTGGGAGCATACCACCCGGTTGCCCGAGTCCAACATCGCACTCGTCAGGACCTCAACCCCAGACCCCTCTCCGCTCTCTTTGATGCAAAGCCCTCATCGTTTCTTCCCGAGCGATTCCCGTGGGTCAAAATAAACACACTGCAAGCGAGGATCTGACCGGACTGCTGCAACCTCCCAAGCAGTCCGTCGTAGTGTTGGTCGGTTCTCTGGTCATTTTCTCGCATGATTCTTTGGTTTCCCACTTGACCTCACCACTTCGCTGCCCTTCACCCCAGCCCAGTCACGGGGCTGATCCTCTGTCCTCCTCGTCCGCGCCGCCATTATTGATTGTCTTCTCTTTCTTTCCCCCAACTCCCTCCTTTCTGCCTGCTCCCCAAGTCAGGGAGAGAGAGAAAAAACGACGAACCTCTAGGGAAACAAAGAAGTCTGATCGGGCCATCCCCCTTGCCGTCAATCCCACTTGTCAATTGATGTTTCCGTCCTCTTTCCGGTTCTCCATGGTTTTCTTTCGGGACGATATCTAGCTTTGATCCCCCAACATTCCGCGAACAGCTCCTCTTGAGTCTTTTTTCCTCCCCCCCCCCCAATTCAATTTTCTCGGGTTTCCCTCTTCGCTCCTCGTCGTGTGCGTCGTCATTGCGACGGCCTGACTTAAATGGCGCCCCCTCGTTCGACCACCACGACAACCACGACCAGCTCGTCCTGCTCGTCTCCCAACAGCCTGCTGGCCACGCTGGGCATGGACGATGATTCGGATTGTTCCAGCCTAAGTTCAGCGCCAGCATCACCGCTGGCACCGCCAGGGTTCTATCCGTCGCCGCCTCCGTCGCAGGACGCGGATGAGCCCTGCGCCGCCCGGAGCCAAGACGACTTGCCGCCCGCCAGGAAGAAGCGTCGGGTCGCCGCCCCAAAGGAACGCCGAACCCAGCATCTCGACCTCTCGGCCTCCGCCGGTCACTCCTACGCCCAACAGCAATCGCAAATCGATTATCTCGTCAAGACCCTTACCCGCCATCGCAAAATTGTCGTCATCGCCGGTGCGGGTATCTCCACCTCCGCAGGAAGTATGCTTTCCATCCCCACTCCTGAGCCACATTCAACGTCGGACCTAATTCCTTGCCCTCGTTTGCTTTTCTAATCCGTCATAGTTCCCGATTTCCGCTCCACCGATGGTCTCTTCAAAACTTTGCAGAAGAAGCACAACCTGAAAGCATCGGGCAAGTTGCTGTTCGATGCCGCCGTCTACCAAGATGAGACGTTGACCGCCTCCTTCCAAGATATGGTACGGTCGCTGTCCGAGGAGGCAGCCAAGACCTCTCCCACAGCTTTCCACCACATGCTGGCTCGCCTTGGCCAGGAGAACCGCCTCACCCGACTCTACACCCAGAATATCGATGGCATTGAGACCTCCATGCCGCCGTTGGCTACGCAGATACCCTTGAACGTCAAAGCGCCCTGGCCACGTACCATTCAACTGCATGGAAGTCTCGACAAGATGGTCTGCCAAAAGTGTCGTCATCTGAGTGACTTTGATCGGGCCCTGTTTGATCGTCCTGATGCCCCGGAATGTCCAGAATGCTCGCGGAACAATCAATTTCGCATCGAGACCGGTCAGCGTAGCCACGGCATCGGGAAGATGAGGCCGCGGATCGTCCTCTACAACGAACACAACCCCGACGAGGAGGCCATCACGTCCGTCATGAATGCGGACATCCGCTCCCGACCGGATGCCTTGATCGTGGTCGGCACGAGCTTGAAGATTCCCGGTGTGCGTCGTCTGGTGAAGAGCCTCTGCTCCGTCATCCGCAGCCGTCGCAACGGCGTGACCATGTGGATCAACAACGAGTACCCCGTCGGCAAAGAATTCGAAGACTGCTGGGATTTGATGGTCAAGGGCGATTGTGAAGAGGTTGCGCGACTGGCCAATCTGAAGCGGTGGGATGCGAAGGACGACGTGTTCGACGAGTGCAATTCTTCGGAGGTGGAGCGGGTGAAGAGAGAGCAAGGCGAGGTGTCGGTGGTGGTCACGCCCACCAAGAAGCGACCCACCCCGACCGGATTCCTTACTCCTTCTTCCAGCTATGATGAAGCCCTGCCCTTGCCGAAGAGAAGCTGTTCCAACCCGGCCAGTCGCGGACGGAGCCTTCAAGACGTTCTTCAGGCTTCCAAAACGGCCCGTCCCAAGAAGGCAGCTCCGAAGAAGAGTGCGCCGAGAGGGCGGGCCAAGAAGGCCGAACCTGCGAAGAATACCAAGATTAACAGCTTTGGACGAGTCACCAAGGCCCAGAAAGCAGCCGCAAGTGACAAATCCTCCAAGCTGGACAAGGATGATACGAAACCCATGCATCCGCTGGCTCCGGGCGCAGCTCGCAACAACGGGCCGAATGTGATTCCCAACGCGACGGGCAAGGGATCCACGCCTCCTCGAGTCGGCCACTGGGGACGGGATGATACGATTTCGCCGGGCTCGATTCCACGAGGGATGAACCGCTTGCTGAATGAGCCGACCGCATGACTGGGCTCGGGTCTGCGGCGGTGTCTCTCAGCCCCGTCCGCCTTTTTTCTTTTCTTTCTCTTTTACTACCATACCTTTAAGACCTTCCTGGGGAATCTTTTCGACTACGGTTAATGGCGATACCAATGATAGACTATCTGGGGCGTTGGCGTTTGTGGAATGAGTCAGATGAATCTCACCATCTGGGCTTGAGATCATCTGGACCTCATAGATTCGGGGCAGGAACTGCACCACTGATTGTACAACATGGGCAGCTCTGGGGCGTTGGTGGGAGTTATGGTTTTGTGATCGTGGGGCATTAATCAATGGTGACTGAAGCGAAGTTGGGTATCAACACATTGTACATTGGATATGATCAGAGTGATAGTCATGCAACATCGTTGCCAGCATACTATACCATCCTTAATACATTCTAACCCAGTCCTAAGTCCCCTCGCAGCTGACTCCCGGGACCATCCTCATCCTCACTATCGGATTCATCTCCTTCCACATCGGGATTCATCAGACGATTAGCTCGGACATCACGATCCAGATCCTCCACCCGATCAATATCATTCTCCTCCTTATGCTCCTCTTCCTCTTCCTCTTCCTCCTCCTCCTCCTCTTCTTCCTCTTCATCCTCCTCCGTCTCATGCTCGGGTACTTCCTGCTCCTCCTGCGTCTCATCCCCATCCCCCTCCTCCAGCTTCTCTTCCCCTTCGACCCCCCTCTTCACCCTCTTCGCCCCCCGATCCTTCTCTTCCTCCTCTTCCTCCTCACCAACCTTCCCCATCTCCTCCTCCCCCTTCTTCGCCCGTCTCTTCCCAGCCTTCAACTCCGTAAACGCATCCAACTCCTTCTCCAACCGCGCCTGGAATCCATCAAACTCGAGCTCCGAAATCGCATTGAAGACGTCGGTCGGTGCCACTGTGCGTTTTAGGGTTGCTTCGTTGGCGCTGCATGCCACGATTGGAATTAGCATCTCTCCAACTAGCATAATAACGTAGTAAATTGATGGTGATGGATATATCCAATTCACCAGTACCAAACACACACACAGTATAACAAGAAGAGAAAAGAAGGAGGATGGAAGTTGGG